>NC_048569.1:41962390-42086860 GCF_013265735.2 Oncorhynchus mykiss
GCTGAAGTTGCTGCTGCTCACTATGTGTGTGTGGATGTTGAGGCTCTCCACGTAGGATCGAGACTCGATGCACTGTACCATGTTGTGCAGGCCCCCTATGATGGCTGGGGAGAGCTAGAAGGAAACAGAGAGAGAAAGTGTGAGAAAGAGAAATCGAGAGGGATGTGCGGTGTAAGCGCAACATTGACAGAATTTTTGAATTGTTCCAACTCACGGTCTGCTCTCGTAGCTTGTCGTAGAGGGCCTCAAGGCGTTTGTTGGCGTCATCCAGCTTCCTCTTGGTTTGCTGTGGGGAGAGAGAAATATGATGAGACGCGCATATCAACAGCCCTAAGCTGAGGGAGTGTTTGAAGAGGAAGTGTGAACAATTTCACACTAATGATATAACTTAAGGAAAAGTAGTTGTACGTGACGATTTATGAACTCCAGAGATAATCTGACTCGATAGACACGCCGCACTCACAGGATCGGTGGCAGCAGCCAAGCACTTGTGGATGAGGCCCTCAAAGGTGTTTTTCAGGACCAGGTGCTCATCGGGGATGGGCTTCATGGTTATCTTCTCAGCAGGGATGGACTGCAGCGGCTGGAAGGTTAACAGAACCACAGCACATGGGTTTTAGACTAACTCTTAGGAATTGTTGTAGAGCTTTCTAAGTTGCAAATTGTACCACGTTAAGAGCTTTGAGGCCATATTGCACTACCAGTAATGTAATCCACTAGCAATATGTTTCTCATAATTTCAATGAGGAATACACCAAATGTATGTAGGACTAGACCAGCACCTGTATGGTATCTCCAGTCGGAGCTCCGGGCGCTCCCTCCACACTTCCTCCACGCGTCTTGAGCATGCCAGGGTTCATGGGTGGGGGGGCCATCTGCTGCTGCATGCCCTGGTAGGGGGCCTGGTTCTGGGCCTGGCCTGGAGGCATGTAGGGGGGCTGCTGGGGGTCCCCAGCACCGAGGGGAGAAAATATGGGGGCCATGATGGGGGAAGGAGGCGTGTAGTTCTCTGGAACCTGCAACAGTGGAAAGAGTGTGTAATGTACACTGAACTAAAATATAAACAACATGTAAAGTTTTGGTCCTGTTTCATGAGCTGAAATCAAAAGATAGCAGAAATGTTCCATACGCACAAAATGCTTCTCTCATATTTTGTGCACACAATTTGTTTACATCTGTGTTAGAGAGGAATTTCTCCTTTGCCAAGATAAGGCAGAGCCCCACCTGTTTGAGCCCCACATTTTTTTTTTTGTGGGTTTGATTACAGGCTGTAATAAAAATATATACAGTGGGGCAAAAAAGTATTTAGACAGCCACCAATTGTGCATGTTCTCCCACTTAAGATGAGGCCTGTAACTTTCATCATAGGTACACTTCAACTATGACAGACAAAATGAGGGGAGAAATTAATGAATTTATTTGCAAATTATGGTGGAAAATAAGTATTTGGTCACCTACAAACAAGCAAGATTTCTGGCTCTCACAGACCTGTAACAACTTCTTTAAGAGGCTCCTCTGTCCTCCACTCGTTACCTGTATTAATGGCACCTGTTTGAACTTGTTATCAGTATAAAAGACATCTGTCCACAACCTCAAACAGTCACACTCCAAACTCCACTATGGCCAAGACCAAAGAGCTGTCAAAGGACACCAGAAACAAAATTATAGACCTGCACCAGGCTGGGAAGACTGCATCTGCAATAGGTAAGCAGCTTGGTTTGAAGAAATCAACTGTGGGAGCAATTATTAGGAAATGGAAGACATACAAGACCACTGATAATCTCCCTCGATCTAGGGCTCCACGCAAGATCTCACGCTGTCGGGTCAAAATGATCACAAGAACGGTGAGCAAAAATCCCAGAACCACACGGGGGGACCTAATGAATGACCTGCAGAGAGCTGGGACCAAAGTAACAAAGCCTACCATCAGTAACACACTACGCTGCCAGGGAATCAAATCCTGCCGTGCCAGACGTGTCCCCCTGCTTAAGCCAGTACATGTCCAGGCCCGTCTGAAGTTTGCTAGAGAGCATTTGGATGATCCAGAAGAAGATTGGGAGAATGTCATATGGTCAGATGAAACCAAAATATAACTTTTAGGTAAAACCTCAACTCGTCGTGTTTGGAGGACAAAGAATGCTGAGTTGCATCCAAAGAACACCATACCTACTGTGAAGCATGGGGGTGGAAACATCATGCTTTGGGGCTGTTTTTCTGCAAAGGGACCAGGACGACTGATCCGTGTAAAGGAAAGAATGAATGGGGACATGTATCGTGAGATTTTGAGTGAAAACGTCCTTCCTTCAGCAAGGGCAAAGATGAAACGTGGCTGGTCTTTCAGTATGACAATGATCCCAAACACACCGCCCGGGCAACGAAGGAGTGGCTTCGTAAGAAGCATTTCAAGGTCCTGGAGTGGCCTAGCCAGTCTCCAGATCTCAACCCCATAGAAAATCTTTGGAGGGAGTTGAAAGTCTGTGTTGCCCAGCAACAGCCACAAAACATCACTGCTCTAGAGGAGATCTGCATGGAGGAATGGGCCAAAATACCAGCAACAGTGTGTGAAAACCTTGTGAAGACTTACAGAAAACGTTTGACCTCGGTCATTGCCAACAAAGGGTATAGACCAAATAATTATTTTCCACCATAATTTGCAAATAAATTCATTAAAAATCCTACAATTTGATTTCAGGATTTTTTTTCTCATTTTGTCTGTCATAGTGGAAGTGTACCTATGATGAAAATTACAGGCCTCATCTTTTTAAGTGGGAGAACTTGCACAATTGGTGGCTGTCTAAATAGTTTTATATACAGTGGGGCAAAAAAGTATTTACTTTTTCATGTTATTTTGGCATTAATACGTGTCACATCAGTTTGCAAACTATGTAAATAAAAATGTATATCATTGAATTAATAAAGATGCATACAAACAGTCTCTTTGTTTTCTTGAGTAAGGCAGCTCCAAAAAGCTCTAAGTGCTTTCTGTGGTGGTGTGTACTACTCCCTTCACAGAACAGCGCAAACTGGCACTAACCAGAATAGAAAGAGGTGGGAGACCCCGGTCCACAACTGAGCAAGAGGACAAGTATATTAGAGTGTCTAGTTTGAGAAACAGACGCCTCACAAGTCCTCAAATGGCAGCTTCATTAAATAGTACCCGCAAAACACCAGTCAACGTCAACAGTGAGGAGGCGACTCCGGGATCTTCAGTTTCTTGGCAATTTCTCCCATGGAATAGCCTTAATTTCTCAGAACAAGAATAGACTGACGAGTTTCAGAAGAACATTCTTTGTTTCTGGCCATTTTGAGCCTGTAATCAAAACCACAAATGCTGATGCCCCAGATACTCAAGTCTAGAGAAGGTCAGTTTTATTGCTTCTTTAATCAGAACAGTTTTCAGCTGTGCAAATATAATTGCAAAAGGGTTTTAATTAATTAGCCTTTTAAAATTATAAACTTGGATTAGTTAACACAACGTGCCATTGGAACACAGGATTGATGGTTGCTGATAATTGGCGTCTGTACGTCTATGTAGATATTCCATTACAATTATTATAATAATATACACTGCTCAAAAAAATAAAGGGAACACTTAAACACAATGTAACGCCAAGTCAATCACACTTCTGTGAAATCAAACTGTCCACTTAGGAAGCAACACTGATTGACAAATTTCACATGCTGTTGCGCAAATAGAATAGACAACAGGTAGAAATTATAGGCAATTAGCAAGACACCCCCAATAAAGGAGTGGTTCTGCAGGTGGTAACCACAGACCACTTCTCAGTTCCTATGCTTCCTGGCTGATGTTTTGGTCACTTTTGAATGCTGGCGGTGCTTTCACTCTAGTGGTAGCATGAGACGGAGTCTACAACCCACACAAGTGGCTCAGGTAGTGCAGCTCATCCAGGATGGAACATCAATGCGAGCTGTGGCAAGGTTTGCTGTGTCTGTCAGCATAGTGTCCAGAGGATGGAGGCGCTACCAGGAGACAGGCCAGTACATCAGGAGACGTGGAGGAGGCCGTAGGAGGGCAACAACCCAGCAGCAGGACCGCTACCTCCGCCTTTGTGCAAGGAGGAGGAGGAGGAGCACTGCCAGAGCCCTGTAAAATGAACTCCAGCAGGCCACAAATGTGCATGTGTCTGCTCAAACGGTCAGAAACAGACTCCATGAGGGTGGTATGAGGGCCCGACGTCCACAGGTGGTGGTTGTGCTTACAGCCCAACACCATGCAGGATGTTTGGCATTTGCCAGAGAACACCAAGATTGGCAAATTCGCCACTGGCGCCCTGTGCTCTTCACAGATGAAAGCAGGTTCACACTAAGCATGTGACAGAAGTGACAGAGTCTGGAGACGCCGTGGAGAACGTTCTGCTGCCTGCAACATCCTCCAGCATGAACGGTTTGGCGGTGGGTCAGTCATGGTGTGAGGTGGCATTTCTTTGGGGGGGCGCACAACCCTCCATGAGCTCGCCAGAGGTAGCCTGACTGCCATTAGGTACCGAGATGAGATCCTCAGACCCCTTGTGAGACCATATGCTGGTGCGGTTGGCCCTGGGTTCCTCCTAATGCAAGACAATGCTAGACGATGATGCTATGGACTGGCCTGCCCGTTCCCCAGACCTGAATCCAATTGAGCACATCTGGGACATCATGTCTCGCTCCATCCACCACAGACTGTCCAGGAGTTGGCGGATGCTTTAGTCCAGGTCTGGGAGGATATCCCTCAGGAGACCATCCGCCACCTCATCAGGAGCATGCCCAGGCGTTGTGGGGAGGTCATACAGGCACGTGGAGGCCACACACACTACTGAGCCTCATTTTGACTTGTTTTAAGGACATTACATCAAAGTTGGATCAGCCTGTAGTGTGGTTTTCCACTTTAATTTTGAGTGTGACTCCAAATCCAGACCTCCATGGGTTGATAAATTTGATTTCCATTGATAATTTTTGTGTGATTTTGTTGTCAGCACATTCAACTATGTAAAGTATTCAATAAAAATATTTCATTCATTCAGATCTAGGATGTGTTATTTTAGTGTTCCCTTTATTTTTTTGAGCAGTGTATATATATTTTTTAAAGTCAGACATTTCCAGCTACAATAGTCATTTACAACATTAACAATGTCTACACTATTTCTGATCAATTTGATGTTATTTAAATGGACAATTGTTTTTTTTAATCAACGGCTCCTGTGTCCTGGAGAGCTATAGAGCAAGGTTCAGTGACCACAGCATGACAATGTATAAGTGTAATAGGTCTCACCTTCTTCTTCTTTGGCACTCTGCTCAGGGTAGGCGGGTCGTTCCAGCCATTCTGTGGGCCTGTTGACAAGCAGAGAGAAACCCATCACACACACCTGTCTCTTCACTACAGTCTGGGTGCCACGGTCCCTGCACTCACACGTGCTACATTGTTAGCTAGCCTTGCTAACGCTAGTTGGGCAAGAAACAACCACAGTTCGACTGGCACCTAGGCTACTCACAGCACAACACTACATATTTCATACTGCATCCGCAAGACAATGAGCAAAGAATGTTTTCTTTTTGTCATTTAGCAGACCATCTTATCCAGAGGTACTTACAGGGGCAATTCGGGCACATCAATATATTTTTCACCTAGTCGGCCTGGTGATTCGAACCAGCAACCTTTCGGTTCCTGGCCCAACGCTCTTAACCGCTAGGCTACCTGCCACGGTTGGATAATTTTCTTGCCATTTGAGCAAATGACCAAAAACAGCTCTTTCAGGCTGAATGTATTGGTATTTGAGTGCAGCGTAGCCTGGGCTGACCCCTAAATATAATCACCATGATCCCCCCCTGCCTGCAATTTTCATCAGGATATTGCCTGCCCTAGATAGCCAAGCAAAGCTCAGAATCAGACCAATCTGACTAACTTACCAACCCAATCATTCCCGCTTTACGCTCCTGCCCAGAGCACCACACATCTGGGTCAACCAACTGACACACATATCCATGTTTACCTTTCTATCAACCGCAACGATGACGATTATGTCCTTGGTACTTCAGGTCTATGAAAAAGTTGATTATGTGATAGCGCCCGTTAGAAATTAGCTGGTTTTAAAAAAAAAAAAATCCTGCTGATTCCTTGATTGAACATTCACCAGAAAACAGAATTGGCAGCGCAACAGAAGCGGCAACGCATCATATTGTTGATCATCGGGGATAATGGCGAGCGCTTTTGATTAAATTGATTGGTATGATCTGGTCAGGCCGGTCATTTACAGGCAGTAATTGCATAAGGTAGCAGAGCGGTCTTTCAATTCACCTTCACCTTCCATGAAACAGGTAGTGTCTGGATTATATCCCTCTGTGGACGAAAAAAACAACAACTCTAGAACAGTTCACCGAGCCATCAGAGCCGATGTGAGAGATGCTAATGGAGTTGATAGCTAGGGAACTAATAGCATACTCAAAATGTGTCGTTAGCGAGTGTTACTGTACCTGTAAATGTTTACAACTAATCAAGTCCCATTTCATTTAACAATGCGCTAATGCTAACATTAACACCCCTCGCACAATTCGGACGTGACCCTGTTAATAAGGAACCGCCATATTTCAGAGGAGTAACAGTGTCTCAGTTGAGAATTGTTACCTCCGCTTTCCCCACCCAGGGAGAGAGAGAGAGGTGCGAGAAAGAGGCATGGAACAGCAGCAGCCGTTGACAAATCTGAAGGCCGTCTGTGCTCGGCTGCACTGTGCTCACTAAGCAGATAGCTAGCACACACACTCTCCTGGCTCCGCTATGCCCTTACAGTTGGACACCGTCTAAACAGCTGCTTTCGGTCACTTACTCCATTCAGACCAGTTTAATATCCGCCTTTAGCTTCCTATGCGGGTCTCTGACCCGACACTTGACATTCCCTGTCCACATTTGGCCCGGCCATTCAAACAGAACTATGGCTATGTTCCAACACCCACACTAGCATACCACTTTAGAATACAGGTCCAATACACTGCTTCTTTCTGAGGGGTATTGTAGTGTGGATCCTTCGAAGGCCCGGATCAGGCTGTGTACCTGAGGATCCGGTTGGTGGGAGCGGCGGCATGTATGAGGCAGGCGAACCCGGTCCGCCATGTTGGAAAGACGCTCCAGATGACAGCGGAGGAGGAGAGAAAGGAGGAGCGGAGGACACAGGCTGGCCCATGGAAGGAGGTGGGTAGAGGGGTTGTTGGGTGTATTGGGGCATGAAGCCTGGGGCTGGGGCTTGGGGTGAGGAGGAAGAGAAGGAGGGAGGAGGAGGAGCAGAGTACTGGAGAGGTGAATAGATAGCTGGGCCACCAGTACCAAGGTTGTACTGGCTGGCCGGAGGGTAGGCTGGGGGTTCACAGGAAAGAGAACAGCATGCATTAGTCACGTAGTGGCATTAAAGACTAACTGGAACAGTGCTCTCTGGGGTCCTTTAGGAGTAGTAACATGCATTCTAATTCTTAACAGTTCAGGAAATGTGAAACGGAAGCATTTCCTCTTAATAATTACAATCTGGTAACATTACATAAAAATGTTTCAACTGTGTTAGAACTTCATTCAAAAGTATGTAGACGTTTATAGATAGACTATCAGGCATGAAAAATCTGTTATTCAGAACAGGACATCATGCAGAGAGCGAGAGAGTTAACAGCCAAACATTCTCAATTAGAAAACATGGCCATAGAAGGCTCAAGGCCGAGCTAATTAGCAAATAACTTTCGAAAGAGAGAACACTGGGCAAACATTCTCCGCCAGAAAATGCTTGGTTTAAATTTAGAAAAACGGGGCATCGAAGTCAGATTATCTGTATGTAGAATACCCAAGGCTAGCACCTGTACCTGATTCAGAGGGGTTGGGTTAAATGCGGAAGACACATTTCAGTGGTACAACTGACTAGGTATCCCCCTTTCCCATCTGTATGTGCGAAGCCACGATTAGCTCTTGACGCTACGCAGTGTATCCTCCAAACCGGTTGGTGGCGGCAGACAGACACACTTCTAGGTGTTCAGGCTGCCATTTCCCTCCTACACGAAGAAGAGAGTACCTATAACCTGAAAGTGGTAGTGATGTTTGAGACACTTACGCTGGTACTGATGTGAGTACATGGGGGGGTATGCAGCAGACGAGGAGGCTGGGGGAGCAGCTGACCCAGAGGGAGGCATCCCATACATGGGGGGTGTCGGCTGAACCTGCAATGAGCGACAGGACAGACACAAAAGACGACATCACAGACTCAATGGCTGCCTTCCAAATGGCAGCCTAATCCCTATATATTGCACTACTCTTTAACAGAGCCTTATTCCATGGCCTATAAAGTGCATTATATAAGGAATAAGCTTCCATTTGGGAAGCAGCCAGGATCATAACCACGACTAGGGCTGGGTTTCATTCCAGAGAGAATCTCCCTCTCGTCAGGTCTTGTTCACTCCCCTTCACAGATCTTAAAGTAACTGCCCAGTAATAATCTCACTTTTAAACAGAATATGAACTTTAACTCATATCCAAATACTGTTTTTGTATTTATACTCGTGTGGCCAAAGCATAAATTGGAGGGAAAAAAAGGCAAAAACACTTAAAAACCCCACCTCAGAACGTTCCAAAAATGCTTGCCATTTCCTCATAGAACATGTCATCTCCCCAAGGGGGATGAAATGGCCAATCATTGGTCTAGAGCAGAATTATCTACTAGCACAAATATTTTTTTGTGACCGATATATGCCCAAACCTTCCAAACACAGAAAAGCTGCATTTGAACATAATTACAATTAGTCGGGGGAAAAATATTTCACTCATATTGTAAGTAATATTTCATAGAAAAATCAGGAAACACTGGGCAGTTATATTCAAGACAACTAGATAGATGCACAAAATAGTGTAACAAGAGCTGTGAGTGAATCAGAAACAAGAGAGAAACGGGACACGGACTGGAGAAAGAGACATGTTTTAGAGCAGTGCCTCTTAAATCCAGTCCTGGGGACACAAAGGGATGCAATACAAACCTAATTTAAAAATCATTAAAGCTTGACGATGGGCTGATCATTTGAATTAGTTGTGTAGTACTAGGGCAAAAACACAAAGCCCTTTGGGTCTCCAGGACCAGAGTTAAGAAACACGTTTGGATCAGGTGCTCCACACGGACGTGCATGACAAACCACACATGGATCCAGGGTGGGTTGGGGTATGAACAGTAAGTGACCAGCTGGTGTGGGGACCATGGGAACAGGGTGGAGATTTGTCTTCCAACAGACGGGAGTCATGACGCGACGCGTGTTGCAAGGAGCGGCGCAGAAAGCCGTCGCGCTGTCTGACGTACGACAACGGGGGTTGGAGCTGTGTGTGGGGGGGAAAGGGTCAGGTAGAGAGACAGACTAGGGTCATGCAGTTATGGGGGGCGGGGGGGGGGGGGGGGGGGGGGTCAGTGGCCCTGAGGTGAGAGGTCAGGGGTACATGGCTGTGACCCTGTGCTTGGTATACGTGCCAGGTCTACGTCGTACCACAATAGCAAGAGCAGCGCTTGCAACAGAAGAACAGAAGAGAGTAGCAACGTATTGACCCATAGTAGAACCACAGCATGTCCCAAAAAAAACCTTACTAACGAGACCATTGGAAAATCAATTCATTGGTTTAAATCCCATTTCAATCAATGTAATTAAATCAATTCATTGTCAACCAAAATGGGACGACAGTCAGAGGAAAGATCAAAGCGATAACAGAAAAAAGACATATAAAAACATTCAGGGAAAAGAGTTAGTACCAGTAGCTCTCTTTCCTAACTACAGCAGGTAGTGACCGACAAAGAAAGCAGGGGAAATAGTTCACAACATCTGTTAGGTAGTGGTCTGTGTGTTTATTTAGCTGCTACAATTAGATTTCAGAGTTAGTCAAACTGAGGAATATTGAACCTAAGCCCAAAAAGCTGAAGCACAGTTGCTGGTGTGGTACACGTGTGTGTGTGTGTGTGGTCACAGCCATCGTCAGGGCTAGTGTGTGTGTGTGTGTGTGTGTGTACCTGGGGCTCTGTGGTGGCAGGGCCTAGATGAGGAGGAGGGACACTGGGGAGAGCTGTGGGAGTTTGGTTACTCCAGGAGGTAACTGTAGAGGCAGACCTCACCTGGAGAACACACATACACACAGTCCGCATGGTACACACACACACACCAATGATGAACACACAATGGAGGAGCCCCGACAAAAACAACCCCAGCTCAACACTAGAGGTCGACCGATTAATCGGAATGGCCGATTAATTTTCAGAATCGCTAATCGGCATTTTTGGACACCGATTGTGGCTGATTAAAAAAATTTTAAAAAAGTTTATTTACCTTTATTTAACTAGGCAAGTCAGTTAAGAACACATTCTTATTTTCAATAAAGGCCTAGGAAAGGTGGGTTAACTGCCTTGTTCAGGGGCAGAACGACAGATTTGCTCAGGGATTCGATCTTACAACCTTCTGGTTACCACCTGCCTTACATTGCACTCCACGAGGAGTGCGTGGCAGGCTGACCACCTGTTACACGAGTGCAGCAAGGAGCCAAGGTAAGTTGCTAGCTAGCATTAAACTTCTTACAAAAAACAATCTTAACATAATCACTAGTTAACTACACATGGTTGATGATATTACCAGTTTATCTAGCTTGTCCTGCATTTGCATATAATCGATGCGGTGCCTGTTAATTTATCATTGAATCATAGCCTACTTCGCCAAACAGGTGATCATTTAACAAGCGTGTTCGCAAAAAAAAGCACTGTCGTTGCACCAATGTGTACCTAACCATAAACATGAATGCCTTTCTTTAAAATCAATACAAGTATATATTTTTAAACCTGCATATTTAGTTAATATTGCCTGCTAACATTACTTTCTTATAACTAGGGAAATTGTGTCACTTCTCTTGCGTTCAGTGCAAGCAGAGTCAGGGTATATGCAGCAGTTTGGGCTGCCTGGCTCGTTCAGAACTGTGTGAAGACTATTTCTTCCTAACAAAGACAGTAATTAATTTGCCAGAATTGTACATAATTATGACATAACACTGAAGGTTGTACAATGTAACAGCAATACTTAGACTTATGGATGCCACCCGTTAGATAAAATACGGAACGGTTCAGTATTTCACTGAAAGAATAAACATTTTGTTTTCGAAATTATAGTTTCCAGATATGACCATAATGACCTAAGCCTCATATTTCTGTGTGTTATGTTATAATTAAGTCTATGATTTGATATAGCAGTCTGACTGAACGGTGGTAGGCAGCAGCAGGCTCGTAAGCATTCATTCAAACAGCACCTTCCTGCGTTTGCCAGCAGCTCTTCGCTGTGCTTCAAGCATTGAGCTGTTTATGACTTCAAGCCTATCAACTCCCGAGATTAGGCAGGTGTAACCAATGAGAAATGGCTAGCTAGTTAGCGGGGTGCGCGCTAATAGCGGTTCAATCGGTGATGTCCCTCGCTTTGAGACCTTGAAGTAGTTGTTCCCCTTGCTCTGCAAGGGCCGCGGCTTTTGTGGAGCGATGGGTAACGATGCTTCGAGGGGTGGCTATTGTCGATGTGTTCCTGGTTCGAGCCCAGGTAGGGGCGTGGAGAGGGACGGAAGCTATAATGTTACACTGGCAATACTAAAGTGCCTATAAGAACATCCAATAGTCAAAGGTTCATGTTAAAAGGAACCACCAGCTTTCATATGTTCTCATGTTCTGAGCACTTTTACTTTCTTCTCCAACACTTTGTTTGTGCATTATTTAAGCCAAATTGAACATGTTTCATTATTTGAGGTTAAATTGATTTATGGATTTATTATATTAAGTTAAAATAAGTGTTCATTTAGTATTATTGTAATTGTCATTATTACAAATAAATATAAACAAACAAAAAAATTGGCCGATTAATCGGTATCGGCCTTTTTTTGGCCCTTCAATAATCGGTATCGGCGTTAAAATCATAATCGGTCGACCTCTACTCAACACCAGAGTCAGCGGCCATCGGCCACACAACATGTGGGAACAAGACCAAAAGGGCACCCAGACAGCATCAGAATCAAGAGAGGATCATCAACCACTTAGGGGCTAATGAGGAGGCTGTGTGAGTGACTGTCACTTACCGGCTGGTAATACTGTTGCGGTGCGGTGGCAGCGGCAGGCACAGGGGCCAGAGCGGGCTGCTGGGTCACCATAGAAGGCTGGGCAGGGGTGAAGAGCTGCCTGGGCTGGGCAGCTGTGGGCTGAGGGGATGGGAGTTGGGCTACTGGGGCTGCAGCTGGAGCCTGTTGACCCAGAGCTCTGCTGAGACGGTCACGCAGCTGCTGCACCGCAACCTGGAGGTGGAGAAAATACCGCCGAATTAGAAGCAGTAGAATGGACATTACGTTCCGGCTCTGAACGAGTAACCCGAGGCAGATTGTGGGACAAATGTATTGTGTATATCATTCACCTGCTCTGTGTTCTGGGGCAGGTATGCAATGGCGTTGGTGAGGCTGCCCTGGGAGGCCAGCAGGCTGGCATACTGACTCATCTTCTCCCCCAGTAGAAGCCCCACAGCACAGGGATCAGACTCCTGGTTCTGCTCTACCGCCTTGCGGAGCACCACCACCTTCTCGACCAGATCCTGCCGCAATACAAACATTACATAGAGTTAGACCCACACACACACAAACCAGACGTACACTCCACACACACACCCGCGTACCTGCAGAGAGAGAGGGCAGTGTCTGTCCTGTGCTCTGGTCCAGCAGGTCACCAGTTTCTCCACGTTGCCAGCGCAGATGTAACACAGACAAGCCTGAGCCTGCAGCGTGCAGTCCTCCACAGCCTCCAGTCTGCAGCCCAGCAGGTCTACAGAGACAGCAGCACAGTTGGGTTCAAAATTCACAACTGGTTCACACGGCAGCAATGGAAAGAAACTTTGAAAGGGAAGGCCAGTGAGGGAGAGCGTGAAAGGCCCCGCATGGTCAATCCGTCGTCTGCATTGATCATGCAGCATTTATAGTGATACGGCCTCTGCAGAAGTCAGGGCATTCATACTTCTTGCGCGTCGCTGAGGAGCAAAATTGTGAAGGAAGTGAGCTTGTGTTTATACAGGACCTGCCGCCCCCAACCAATCATGTACAGCGCAAAGCTATACGGAGCCCTCCGCATTGTTACAAATGTACAAAATCTGGGAGGCGCACGGCGATGCAGGAGCAAGCATAAATTGGCTTTAAGGGAGAGTGTGTGAAAGAGGGAGAGAGAAAGTGTCCGTTCCTACCACACAGAGAGGAGAACTCCTCGGGCTGAGCATAGGTCATGACTGCAGCCAGAGCTTCCTTCCAGTTCTGCAGCTCACAGGTCTGCAGCACGTCACGCCAGTCCCTCATCACCACCGCACTGATCAGCTGTTAATAAAAAAATAAATCTAAATCGTCAATAGCGTAGACCTCCCTCTGATCAGCTGCGAGACCAAATAATGGCCATAATCAATATTGTTCACGTCCCTCTGCCAGTTCCTCAACCCCACCAATCAGCTGCAGGAGACACTGAAAGTAAATCAGTAGCAGAACAGTAGCAAATACCACAGATCAACTACCTGATCACATGACCATGACACTGACTGACATCATGGTCACGGTGCTCGTCACCTTGGTGATCTTGCAGTGACCAGTGCTGGGTTACCTTGGTGATCTTGCTGTGAGTCTTGGTGAAGTACTTCCTCTGTGTTTTCTCCAGAAGCTCCGCCCCTCCGGCGATGGCCAGGATGATGCTGTCAGCCATGCGGTTGTCATGGAGACAGAGTTCCACTGCGCCCTGGAAGTCACCCGTCAGCAGGGCCTGGGTGATCAGGCCATCCACACCTGACGGGACAAAACCAACAACGGTTTGCTTTTTAAAACTTTGACAAAAAAACAGCAGCATGCAGTCAACCTAAAAATAAGAGATTCAGATTGATATTAACGGATCGTTACCTTGACTGACGCGGAGTTTAATGCCCTCTGGGACTGGAGCCTCCCCTGGCAGGCTGGCCTCTGCTGGTGGAGCCGCCTCCTGACAGACCAGAGGGGGAGTTGATCAAATGTTATTTGACCGAGAGCAGTACCGTCCCTGGAGTGTCAGTACAACTCCAACTACTGCGTAAATCTGTTGATGTCAACGGGAGATTTCCTCGGAAGCATAACAAGTGTTATTCCGTACCGCCATACCATCTACTCAGAGCTTTACATATAACCATAAAACAGCAAAGGGAAACTAAATGAACAGGTGTGAGTCTACCCCAGAGAGAAAGTTAAAGTTGAAGGAAAATAGGGGGGGGGGGGTAAAAGAAATTGGGCGAGTTACTTATAGTTAGAGATGAGACACTATGTGAAAGCAATGTCACAACATAACCGGAGCAACATAATGACATAGCAGCACCAATATAATAGGTTTACAGTTTTAGCGATGAACAACGATAACGACAAAGCAATAATAGTACGATGCGCCACTCTCTCTCTGGGATGGACTGACGGGATGAGAAGAAGGTACCTCCTCCAGAGGAATCTCTTCATTTACTGGCATCTCTTCCTGGGCGATGGGCTCAGCTCCAAGGCCTTCTGTTAGGTCTACTTCTGCTGCCAATGGTTCCAGACGTCCTGTCACTTCCACTTCTGCTGCTGGCTGGAGGTTTGCAGCAGCGATGAGGTCAAATGGATCTTCCGCTTCTGGTTCCAGAGCAGGTGTGAGTTCCACTTCTGCTGCTGGCTGGAGGTTTGTAGCAGCGATGAGGTCAAATGGATCTTCCGCTTCTGGAGCAGGTGAGAGTTCCACTTCCGCTGCTGGCTGGAGGTTTGCAGCAGCGATGAGGTCAAATGGATCTTCCGCTTCTGGAGCAGGTGAGAGTTCCACTTCCGCTGCTGGCTGGAGGTTTGTAGCAGCGATGAGGTCAAATGGATCTTCCGCTTCTGGAGCAGGTGTGAGTTCCACTTCTGCTGCTGGCTGGAGGTTTGCAGCAGCGATGAGGTCAAATGGATCTTCAGGCGGGAGTCCAGGGTCTGCTAGAGGCTGCAAGGTGGATACAGGAGGAGCCAGGTCCAGCTGGACTGCCGACTGCAGACTGGGCATTGTTGATGTCGGGTCGAAGACGGGTACAGCCTGTAAGTCCACCTGGTTGAACGCAGAAACAGGCTGTAAGTCGACTTGGTTGAACTGAAATACAGGCTGCAAGGGCACCGGGTCAAATTCTAAGACATGCTGCAAAGCTACCTGGTTAAATTCAGATACAGGCAGTGAGTTCACTTGGTTGAACTCTGTTGGAGGCTGGAGGGAAAAGGGGGCAGTGGGATCAAACATGGGTGCTTGCTGCAGGTCAGCTGGGGGGGGCAGAGCTGGGGGGGCCAGAGTAGGGTCAGACTCTGACAGGAGAGCAACGGGAGCAACAGGGGCAAGAAGCTGGGGTTCTGCGCTGAGGTCAAGAGTAAGAACAGGCTCCGATTGGAGGACAGGCATAGGATCAGAAGCTGAAAGGTCACCGCTGGGCGGGGGAGCAAGCTCTGGCTGGGGTCCAGGTTCGGGCTGGAGGGCGGGCTCAAGCGGCGGTTCGGGGGTGGGCTCAACAGTAGCAGCCTCAGGCATGGGAGGAAGGACCTCAGGCTCCGTGTTGAGCTGGGGAGCAGGAAAAGGCACTACCTCTGGTTCTGGTCCAGGATCAGCCTCAGGTTCAGGCACAGAGGTGGGGGCAGGAGCAGTGGAGGGCTGCATACATTCATACAGCAGGAAAGGAGTAGGAGAGGAGAGCCAGATTCACAGAGTTCAGCAGAGCCATTCAATTGAGAGTTGTAGATAAATTATTAACAGAATCACTGACATGTTGGAAACCCAATAATATTCATAAAACATCATTGATTGTGTCCATTGAGATATTAGTACCGTTGAGCCCGGGTTAAGCAATGTTACAAAATATCCTTTAATTTGAGCAGTACAATAGCATTAAGAATCAGATGAGAAAATAGCATTGTCTTGCAGATTAAAAAAATATATTATATATAAAAAGGTAGAATAGAAATATGTGAGGTGAAGTTATCCAAATCATATTCAATGATGATCTATGACAAAAGTCAGGAAAAGCAATTCAACGATGTTCAGCACATGAATAAGAAACGCATCCTTTTCTTACTTCACAGAAACTGTATTGTGAAACCTAGAGTTAGTGAAGTTGGACACTTTCCCAATGCCCCTACCACTTCCCTGTTTGAGCAATGAGACCAAAGCTACAGAGAGTGAATGAGCAGATATGTTTGCTCTGCATTACCATCAACTTTACCGCATACTGAACCGTATTCCACGTTGTTCATCGAATTGTCACAACTAAGGAATTATACATGTTTCTTCCACACACACACACAAAGTCCTTACCTCCTCAGGCTGAATAGGTTCTCCCTCTAATGCTGCTGCAATCTGTGAACAAAGGAACAACCCCAGCGGAATTAAACCAGGCTGACAGACCGCATTAGGACCAGACAGACAACAGACTGACATGGCCTGAGGACATTCAGTGACGGTTCATTTCAAAACCTCACCTTTGCTGCTAGCTCCTCCTTCTTATATCCCAAAAGCTCCAGGTATTTTCCACGAGCATCATTCTCAAAGTTCACCTGAAAACACCATTTCACTTTGGTAGTAAAAGACACGCAAAAAAAAAAAGACACGCAATACTGTAAAACTTTGTTTTAACACCACAAGTCCCCATCCTTACCTTCAGGAAGGACCAGACGGTCTTCTCAAACTCGTTCTGGGCCGAGTCCATCTTCTCCTGGCAGAAGTCAACGAAGCTGCCAGCAGCCAGTGTGGCCTGCAGCTGGGCAGAGCGCTCCAGGAAGGTCGTCTCCGTAATCACCTGACTAATGTGAACCACATGGGCCGTGGGCTGCTGAGGCTGTTGGGGGTTGGGCTTGATGTTCTCCAACGACACCAGCTTACCACCAAACTGGATTTTGGCGGAGGGGGGGGGGGGGGGGGGGGGGGGGCAGGAAGTGAACTTATTAGCACCATTTCAACATATCGATAGAATGTCTTTAGTGAGAGAGACAGGAACCAGCAGCAAAGAGTTGCCAGGAGGTGAGCTGTAGTGTGTCACTGGGCGGTATCATCATACATCCATGCATACGGCTTGACAAAGATAGCAGAGAAATTAAGGCAGAGAAGGTAGTGACTCACAGCGAAGGAGGCCCCCACGGGCCTGCGGATCCACTTGGGGGGCTTTTTGAGGGGGGTGATGGTGGTGGAGGCGGGCGGGGCCTGGGAAAGCTGCAGGGGGGGAAGGGTCTGACCCATCCCAAATGGATCCATATTGCCAAATGACGTGCTGATCTAGAACATAGACATGCCACAGAAAGTAAAATATATATTTTTTTTCTCCTCTTTTTTTAAATAGATTATGTATTCATTCACACAAAGTGTCTCCAATGATGGGCTAAAATTGAAGCGAGTTTCCACTCCAAATCTCAGAATTCGTTGGAACCGCGTATGTAACCCGAAATGACCAACATGGAGGCCAGTTTCCAACCTCAACAGTGTTCATATGTGAAACTGTTTACCCACCGTGTCTGCCTGTGTCTGGCTGAAAGCCTGGCTGCTGCCCCCCATGATGGAGTAGATGCTGATGTGTCCGTCGAAGGCTGCGGCCGACAGCACCGCCGGGTTCCTGGGACACCACTGGATGTCAAAGCACCACTGGGTACTGGTAGGCAGCTCATACAGCACCTGGAGATGAAACAGCAGACAGGAATGCCTTTCTGGTTACATGTCTCCGTAATGATAATTATTAGCAGTGTACTGTAGTTTGTAGTTAGGGACCATGCTAAGAATAGCGAGACCACACACACACACACACACTCACCTCGGCGGTGTTGGGGTTCCAGCAGAGGATTCGGTTGTCTTTCCCGCAGCTCAGTAGCAGCTCAGGGTCCGCCAGGCTCCAGGCGATGGCCAGGACACCCCTGACGAACACACATACCCCCCCCGCAGATTTAATTAGCATAATGTAATCCGATCACATCCGATCTAATGAACACTTGCAATTAGTTCTGACATGTCTTGGGTGTGCCCTTTTGTTAACAGTCACACCAGAGGAGCGTGTTCTGATCACTCCTTAAATAGCAGTCATCCCCATCTCCCAGAGACCTCTAGTAACCAAGAACAGATTCATACCGCAGTCACATTCCTACGTGGTTCTCTCACAGAGTTCAGCCTCAACGGCTGAACATGATTCCATCCAATACAAAAGGTTGGACCGTGACAGTCAGTGGTTTTGACATGACTTTCTCCACGACTGGATACCAGATTCATTTGAAGTCATAATTTACCGTGTGTGGTTCTCCAGGACTTTGAGAGGGGAGGTGGCAAAACGCAGGTCCCAGATCTGGATCACTGGCATCCTGTCATCCTCCGAGGCCAGCACCAGCTGAGTAGCTACCTCGGGGTTCCATTCTAGCCCAGAGCAGTGCATCTGAACACACACAAGTTATCTATTAATTTACTTATTATAATGAATGTGTGGTTCTCTTTCTGCCTGCCATCTGTCACGTGGTGTTAATACTATGCTTGTACCAATGGTTGGAATCAGTACAGGGAACAGAACCAAAAACAATTTTATGATTTGAGGAACAGAACCCGAACCGAAAGTGATCTATACTGTTCCGGAACAGAACCGTTAATTTAAAAGCAACGTTCAGGGCATTTTTTTTCAGTTTCACAAAAATCACAACAAAGTGCCTATGCAAAGCCCTCACTCTGTCACTCAAATGTATTCCAGTGCCCACCAGCTGAAAATCTTTGCCAGTGTCTGCGCGTGTAGGCCACCTGCCCTCTGAAGCATAAGTTACTGTAGCCTACTGACGACATTGCAAGCGTAATTCAGAAATTAGGGAGAGGTGTTTAATTAGAGAAGAATGGATTTACTTTTTCAACGCTAGTTAAGGATACTATAGTTATCCCGTTTCACACGGCATTTATTAACTACAAAAAAGGCAAGGCGTGTTTTTAATTCCAGTGCTGCTCTGCACACACAAGCTAGTTAACTAACGTTTGCTCTGGTCCAACGTTAAACCAACACCGATGTTGAAAGATATTCAAAGTTCCTCCATAGAAGCCGCTCCTCCGTAGGTGTAGCTCTGTGGGCCTGATTCAATAAGATGCCCTGCGCTTCAAGGCAAGCTTCCCCCATCCTTTCTCCTCAAAAATGTATTTTGCATCTCACGCCCTACACGGTGGCTGGCAGCACAGTGTGTGTGTGTCTGTCTTTCATTATTATTAAACCATGCGGTTATGGCAAAATACTATTTGTTCTTAACGACTTTCCTATAGAGATTAAAAATGGCTAACCCGCTCCACAGCAAGCTTCTCTATCCACACTGATTGGTGAAGTAATTTAAATGTTGAGGTATATGGAAAAATAAATGTATATATTTCAGAGGTTTAAAAAAAAAGGAACAATGTAAATCGGAACCAGTTTATCATAACTTTATTTTGCCGGTCGGAAACAGTGGAACGAAACGAGAGAAGAAAAAAAAATAACACTTCTGGAAAATAATCTTGGTTCCAACCCCTGGTTTGTACTAATGTCAGAAGCCTCAGACCGATTCGGTTGCCAATCCTGTGTCTGTCCCAAAATAAGTGGCAAGCTTTTAACTGAAGGCGCTAGGAATACTTCCCACCCCCAAAAGTTTACAGAAAGCTGCAGGCCAGGGAGAGGACTTTTAAACTGGAGATGAAAGTGGCAGACTGAGCCCTAAACAGCAGACGTGCTTTCCGGTACGTACCCTGTTGCTGTGGTCGCTGACTTTGATGATTAGGTCGTTCTTGCGGAGGTCCCAGATGGAGGCGCGGCCGCTGGGGCTGGCTGAGGCCAGGATGTGTTGGACCTGCCTGTTCCACGCCACACAGCTGATGTCCTCTAGAGGCTGAAATAAACAAAAAGCCTGCTCACTCAAATGTTCCTCTACTATCAAATTACCTGGGTGCCGGATCCTCGTAGACAAGATAACATGAACATTTTTAAGGAAAGCACTCCAAAAAAAAGGTAAATTGTGACTACTTATGGTTTCCTTAATTAACCACGCAGAGACACGTTCTGGTGCCATTGAGTCTTACCTGAGTTTTAGGGCCTGGTGTCATCGGGGAGCCAAAGTTGTTTAGGTCCCAGATGTAGATCTCTGATTCGTTACCTCCGGAAGCCACCAGGTTGTCCTGGGGAAGGGGAGACGGAAGTAATGATTTATCATCACTAGCTAACATGGGGGGGGGGGGGGGACAATGTAAAGTACAGTAACGAACAACGAGATACACTTGACAGAGTTGGCGGAACAGTCAACAAAGGTCAGTAGACCAAAACGTTAGTATTCCAATAAAACAAAAGCAAGACGTTCTCAAGTGAGTTGAGCAATATCTCAACGTGCATATTATGCACAGAAAAGTATCATGCCAAAGCGGTTAGTGAGAGCATAGTTACAGTTAGTTCGGTGTACCTACCTGGAAGGAGTTGACATCAAGGGCTCTAACTGGCCCGCTGTGTTTGTTACTCTGAGCGATGACAACGTCACCGTGTCCAGCAATGATCTTGGCCGGGTCGTAAAGGATGACGTCGCCGTTCTCTCCCCCTGCGATGAGCACTCCAGACGGGAGACCCTGTGCATCCATGCCGTGGGGACCCCACGCCAGCTTATGGTATCTGATTGAGTGTGATAAGAGCAGTCTGAGCTTTGACGTATGTTTTCTAAACCTACCCAAGAGTTGACTTGCTCTGATGCTTGTTGTACCCTTGTCAGAACCATTCACCAATCTTTGTTGATTGACTATACTTGTTGTTTTTCCAGTAACCTGAGCTTTAACCACTACAGTTTTCACAACTACGATTCCCTACCCGGGTTTACTATACTACCTGAGATACCTGAAGAAATATAATTTACTAAGAATCCTGTTGAAAGAAAGGGGGCTCCCGAGTGGCGCTGCGGTCTAAGGCACTGCATCTTTTGGGGCGGCAGGTAGCCTAGTGGTTAGAGCGTTGGACTAGTAACCGAAAGGTTGCAAGAACAAATCCCAGAGCTGACAAGATTAAAAAATAAATAAAAATGTGAAAATAAGAATTTGTTCTTAACTGACTTGCCTAGTTAAATAAAAGGTCAAATAAAAATCTCAGTACTAGAGGTGTCACTACAGACCATGGTTCGATTCCAGGCTGTATCACAACCAGCCGTGATTGGGAGTCCCATGGGGTGGCGCACAATTGGCCCAGCGTCGTCCGGGTTAGGCCGTCATTGT
This sequence comes from Oncorhynchus mykiss, assembly GCF_013265735.2. Classification (NCBI taxonomy): domain Eukaryota; kingdom Metazoa; phylum Chordata; class Actinopteri; order Salmoniformes; family Salmonidae; genus Oncorhynchus; species Oncorhynchus mykiss. The sequence goes on from NC_048569.1 coordinate 41,983,642, forward strand.
AAATAAGAATTTGTCCTTAACTGACTTGCCTAGTTAAATAAAAAATAAAAAAACTGGGTTTGGGTTACAGCTAGTGCTAAGGTTTCACTACCTGTGAGAGGAGGAGTATGCTCCACGGAGCTTCATGTCCAGAGAAGGCTCGGCCAGGTCCAGCTCAAAGATCTCCAGAGAGGCGGAGGTACTGAAGGAGGCATCCAGCTGCTGGGCTGACGTACCTGGACACAGAGACAGACGGGTGAGCAGTCAGCAATACCTGACCAGGTAGACGCACTAACAGGACAGCTGTTCAGACAACAAATATTAAACGAGTCAGTTTTCAAGGATATTCAAAAACTTGTGGCTCATGACGAGACTATGACTCCAACATAGAGAGGAGAATAGCTGCTCCTGCAGCTCAACTCTTTCTGAAATTTAATCTGGAAAATTGATGCATCACCCCTGTCAGTGCAACATGTACAGTTGGGGGTCTTGAATTATGGGATCCCTTGATGATAAGCAAAAAATAATGTATAAAATAAATAACACAAATACTGAGCTATATTGTATGGAAAGACATTCTGGGAAATTATATTTAATACCAAAAAATTGCTCAGAGAAATAGATTGTGTAACAAATAATAACGGGGGGGAGGGTTAAAAATGATTGGATCCCGTTTTCAATATTCCAGCACCCTCCCCTTACGAGGATAACGACACTGAGCCTTTTTATAAAATGTTTAATGAGATTGGAGAACACAGTGGGAGGGATCTTAGACCATTCCACAATACGGAATAAGGTTTTCAGTCGAGTTTAAGCCTGGAGACTGAGATGGCCATTGAAAAATGATGATTTTTGTTGTGTGCTTAGGGTATTGTCTTGCTGGAAGATTCACGTGAGGCCAAGTTCCAGCCTTCTGGCAGAGGCACGCAAGGTGTTTGGCTAAAATGTTCTGGTATCATTCATGATACTGTTGACCTTAACAGGGGCACCAGGACCAGTGGAAGCAAAATAGCCCCATAACATCAAAGATCCTTCCCCATATTTTACAGTTGAGATTAGGTATTTTCTGCATTGCTCTTTCAAAAGTCAAACACCCTGGTGTGCATGGCCAAATACCTTTATTTTTTATGACTATAGCACCGATTTCAATCCAAGTGCCAATGCCGTTGAGCAAACTCAAGGCAGTGCTATGGTCAGATGACATGAAAATAGAGCTCTTTGGCCACGCACACGAACGCCCGAGTTGGCCTTCAAAAGAACGCATATGCAGAAAATACCTACTTCCGGTCGTCAAATATGTCCGAGATTCTCAGTAAAGTGTACAAAAGATACCTGCTGCCAGGTACACAGGATGGTGCTGTGCTGGGCTCCAGCTCTGGATGGCCGTGCGGTTGATCTCTTTGAGCTTCATTCTGATGGGGAGAAAACAACCCAAACAAGAATTAATCAAGCTTCTAGCGCACAGAAATAACGGATCACAATAGATAATGAAATGGTCCTGAAAATAGTTACCCTAGTCACAATAAAAAAAGCTGATGTATAGGCTAGCGCCTGACAATCAACGTGCACAAATACAGAATAAGGGGACTGGATATGGTGTATCCGAACTGGGTATAGACTTATATGGCTGTAAATAGGGTAGGTAGGGCAAAGGTGCATTCAAATGAAACAGACATTTTGGATGGATTTCGTGTAGTTACCGTTCCATTTTAACTGAATAGATAGCCAAGTCACACAAAAGGAACTTTCCATTCAAATTAGATGACACAGACAAGTTGTTTGTGCAGCAAAGTAACCTCGATTTTACGCTGGGACGCTAGCTAAAATAAGAAGCCACGCAGCTAATGCTAAAAATGCGTAGGTACCTTTCAGTGAGACTATGGTTCTGATTGTAGCACTTGATTCGTAAGAAAAGAAAACCGACAGCTGCAAATAAATTGTTTCTGTCCTAACACAATGAACTCAGTAGCTAGCTAACCAGTAGTTATAGCGCAATCTGTGAGCTAGAAACTAGCAACATGGCTAGAAGACCTAAGCGAAATACTGTCCAACAGGGTCACACATCTAGCTAATCCAAAAAAGTACTTACCTTCTCAGGTCTTTTCGCTCCTATAAACACATACACACAGTTGATATGCGTCAAAAAACGTTGATCACTCGTGCAAGTTCCTTTTTCTTATTGTGCAAGACTTAACAAGCCGACAGCTCTCCGCTGCAGAATGCACATTCAATGAAATTCCACGTCCGCACTGGTCTTCGGCTCCATCAACGTGGCACAATAATCTCCTCCTCCTCCAGGCACTTCCGGTGAACGTCGGCTTTGAACACTGTGCTGAACGTAGGCCGTATGTACATACATGTACTCAATTCATTGCAGCCCTACTGTACATGTAATTTGTAGCGAACACAAATAGGTTGCATATTTCATTAGGGAGTGCACCCTCTGCCGCAAGTGTCATCATTATAGGATATACATTGACACTTAAACCCATTCCATCTTGTTGCATCAGGCAAAATGTCCAACTGCTGAATAAAGTGAGTAAATCCCTCAGTATCATTGTAAGGGAATCTTAATTTCCTCTCATTGCACAGTATTGGGCATGCAAGCTTAGGTCCTGACCAGAACTTGATGCTACCGTGGTTTAGCTATTCTAGTAAAACAACCAGGTTAATCAATTTCCCTACATGCATTTCAATCGAGTTTGTGTAACCTTCACCTTCAAATGTCATTCCAAAGTTCTATTTCCAAGACAGGGCTATGTGAGACATTACACACATTTCTGAAATGGTCATTCAAATTAACATACTTTGTAGGGTTTTTCCCCAAAAACATTTATTGGAATTGGACAAGGGATAGTAAATGCTTATATCAATTTGTGCTGCAATATCACAAGGTGCCATCTTTGTAGTCAATTTCACCATGAAAAACACGAGACCTTCCAGGGCACTCTTCTTGCTGAAGCCTGGGGAAAAAACAAACTCATGGTTAGTGTGAATAGGGATGTCCTTTGACAGACATTTTAAAACATGCCTGCATACTAAATAACAATTGCAACCTGGCCATATAACTGAAACATTGAAGACACTACTCTCATTCAAGTTCAATAATAAAATCTCCCAGGCTTGGAAGACTAGGTCAGATTGGTAGTAACCATTAAAACAGCCTGCAGGCATATCCAGATAAAAATCTACCCTATAGGATTACCTGCATCATACTTATGCAATAAAGCACGAGTGGCTGTGGTATATGGCCAATATACCACATGCCTGGACACAGCCCTTAGCCGTGGTATATCCCACGAGGTGCCTTATTGCTATTATAAACTGGTTACCAACGTAATTAGAGCAGTAAAAATATTGGTATACCTTCTGATATACCACGGCTGTCAGCCAATACCCACAGAGTGAGTTGTTGCACAGCACTGAAGAAATCAGGAGCCTCTCCACGGTTGCTATGACCTACGCAGGCCTCCATGTTGTATCAGGGAAAAGTACTGAACTGACCTCCTGGTCCAAGTCACATCCTTTCCACCACCCACAGTATTCTGTTGGATCAGCACCAAAATATAAGCTTAAAATACAGCACAATCAAAGCTAGTCAAAATAATACCAATTATAGGCCAATGCACGTCCTCATATTAACGTAAAAATAATCACTTTGGTTCATGATGTGAACAGCAGATACAGATTTGAATCATAGGACAAGGAAATGGTCTGTTGGACTCCATGAATTCCTCAAGCAATTTCAAATTACTGTTCAGAATTATAGGTTGTTTGACAAGACTAGCCAATTTGATATCTTACCATGTGTCCTGTATCAGTTTGTCATCCATCCTGCAACATTGCATCGGGAGACACTAGAAAAAGCAACAAATTGATTCATTGTTACAGACCACGTGCAGACTAGACTTAAATAATTTTAAGCTAGTTACGAGTCCTCATAGTTGTAAAAAAAAAAAATGTAATCACAGAGGTTCATGATGTGAACAGCAAATATTTAAAATCATCGGACAAGGAATAAGAATCTCTGATATTGATAGTCAATACTGGCTAAAGATAACAAGCTACTAACTATCAGCATGTGTTAGCAGTAACTAGCTATGCTATTAGAGGACTGAAGACAACTTACTGCAAGATCTGCATCAAATACCCAGTCACTGCCAGATCTGCATCAAATACCCAGTCATCATCTCGCCAACAAATGACGAAGTCATTTCTTTATCAAAACATTCTTCAATATATATTTTTTTTGCATCGATGTCACACGATTTGCTAGATTTTCGCTGTACTATTAATCAAATGAAATGAACAGACCTCGTGGTGGTAATTTGCGCACGCCTTTTATGTACACCGCAAAGCAATGTGGGAAAAACCAGAGAAAGGCAGGACTTCAGTAAAATGTCTGCTGGCAACTTCTAAAATAAATACATATCAAATATGGACATCTGTAATAGCGTTACAATTACAAACGTGTTAATGTATAGGAGGTTTAAATCAACATAATTTCACTGTAAAAAAAAAACTGATCTGAAATCAGAATAGGCATATATCAGAGATCTGACATAATATCCAGCAGGCTTGTGCATTTGTAAAATATTAATGCAATTTAGTTTACCAATTGAGAAAGAAATTCATACTTAAATGTATAAATTTAATTTGCTTCGTACTTCGCTTACATTACAGTCAACATCTTACATACTCTTTACTGAATATAAATCTGAAAATCTGAAAAAAAAAGTACTTTAATTCTGTTTTATAATCATGAGGATAACGTGAGATAAATAATTCTTGACAGAAAGATGTTTACAAGAATGGTGAAAAAAAAACGTTTTTAAAAAAAGAACTTGATTTCACCTAGAAAGTAATACAGGCAATGGTCACATAACATATACAATCAACCAACCGGAATACAGAGTACTACAGAGCCATTGCACATGGTCTTTGAAACATGGAGGTGCAGATTTACACAGATCAGTTCAATATTGTCTCGAAAAAGACTAAGTTCAGTACAGACCCCTGCAGTAAAAAAAAGCCTGTTATTGCAAACATTTTGAGAAGGTCCATTGTTTTGTTTAGTGTACCCAAGTTTCATGGGTTAGGTTAAGTTTCTCCTGAAATATCTAGGTTTGTTAAAACTTTTCTGTTCTCCAACAGAGCACAATTTAGCAGTTTAGCTTGATTGCTATTGATTGATTAATTCTGTTAAATGTCTCACTTCGTGAGAAGACAATCTAAAAAAAAAAATATCCCTAACATTCACCATCAGATTGACGTAGTGAGTTTAGCACCATCACGGGGTTCTGGTTGTGCTCCTCTATTGGAAGCCCTTTGAAAATGTCCCACTTTGTGGGATGACAACGGATACAAAGGGTGTATTCAATGAGGTGAGACAAATGTTGCAGATAGACATGTAAAACAGAGCATACAATTCCAATCCTCTACCTAAAATACCATTGTATCGTTTCCACACGATCCATTTCTATCTGAACGTTCTGTAACATTGCACCCTCCTGAACAGGCCGCAGAGAAATGTTTATTTTCTAGTATGAATAAAGCTATTTGGGATGCATCATGTCATTCAAACACACAGACCAATTGTTGATGCTGCTGCACAGCAATTTTGCAACACTTCAGCATCTAGCAAGGTCACCCATGCAATAAACAACATTTTCAGTGCATAGGGATGATTACAACTTTGAAAAGCATGCGTGATGGTGTATAACACGGTCTTACTCAATCTCTTATGGTGAAAAACATGACCCGCACAAAGGCCCTCTGTTTGGACGAGGGTCATTTGTCAAAACGCCTGCTGGGAAGTTATTTTCTCTTCCTCTTTTTTTTTTTAACACGCGTGTCTTCAATAACATTGCAGGAAAGAACAATAGACAGACAACGTAGTAAAAGTCCTTCGATGCCCTGAGCAGAGTGGAGAACGTAAGGCAAAGGTATCCTGGGGGGGGGGGGGGGGGGGGAGAATAAGGCTACAATAACTAATAACAGTATTTGTTTACACTCAATACATATAGAAAGGGATTGGCTTTGTGAGTAGGGAAATAACAGACCCAAAAGGGTCTTAAAAACATCACTTTCTTTATTCAAAACACTACCCAAATGCTGTTGAACACACACTTGATGGGTGTCATTACAGTGCGACACACAAGAGGCCAAATCATGTGTTGCCTGGTAATCCGTGATGACGTAGTAAAGCACAAAGCTACCAAGGAACAGCTTACTGTAGCATAAAGGCACTCAAATAGTCGCAGTGCTTCGGATATAGTGATACTATGACTAGATTCATTATCCAATCGAACAATCTACCGCTGGTTCTTGACGGTTATCCAACGTGTATGTGTGTGCGTGCGTGCTGTTCTCCATGTATTTGGAAAGAGGCAAACTGATATTCACAAAGTGGTAAAAAAAAAAGATAGGGGAAACAAGCATCCAATATTCATATATCCCTAATAAAAAGTGGACAACTTTCATACCCTGACAATGAATTTAGAGTACCGTAAGCCATGAGCACTTAAGTAGCGCAAATAACTTGGATTTGATATTGTGAAACCTTACCCTACCTGAATGTGTCAGAAACAGTACACCCCCCCCATACCAAAATACATACTATTTAGTTGTTTAAAAATTTTAAATGGCAAATGGAATCCTAATCTGTGATAAAAGTCAAAGTGGGAATATGTTAGTTGTTCCTAGATACTTTGCAAAGCTCTGAGCACAAGCTGAAACAGAGGTTGAAGAAAATAAATAGTGGGTAACGTGAGCATATCTTGTTGGGTTACAGTAATATGCTAGTTACTGAAGAGAGATGGCCGTCATGATTAGAACCTGGGCTACTACCTGTAGAAGGCAGTCAGAATGTGACCCTTCTTTCCTCGCCTGCATCCAGAACCCTCAGAAATGATTCAAACAGAGCCATAGGGTGAAAGAGAGGGACATATGCAAACAGAGCCATAATAAGATGGAGAAAATAAATGTGATAAAAAAAAAGATAAAAACACACCCCCCCCCCCTTCCTAAAACACAAACAAACATTTGTCTGTTCCCCCTTGCACCTCTTTCTCTGGCGAGTCTCTCCCACAATCCTTATTTTTTCAGGGAGGCTGGGGGCATGGGGACAGCCCCTTCCTTCAGCCAAGGCTATGCAAAGGCTATTCCCACTAACTGTGAAGGAGAAGCACCATCTCCAGAGAAATGCATGTCCTCCCAACACTAGATCTATGAGGGTGGGTAAACGGTGAGCAGTGCTCAGGACTGTCCATGCCTCCTGGTGCTGGCTGGGTCTAGCTAGCTAACAATTGACGGGACTGTGCACCACTCTCCACCCTATCCAATGCTAGCACTATGGGGATGGGAGAGAAAGCACATGGGCATGGCTAGCAGTAAGTGGAGCAGACAGACAGTCCACTCCTCTCCCAATGCTTTTCCCAGAGGGTGGGCGAGAGAGACGGCGCCCAGGGCCGACTCCCCTCATCTCCCAGACCCACTGCTCATCTCTGAGACTGGGCGGCTAGCTAGCCAGCCCGGGAGGCAGAGAAACGAAGGACCACTACCACTCACCAGTCCTAATGTTTAGCTCTCAAGCTGGGGGAGAGAGGAGGCCACTATTCCCTTCTAGTCTCCCAGCACTAGTTTTCACTGGGCTGGGTGAGAGACATACAGACAGCGAACCCATGGACCTGGCCTAGCAGTTGATGGAGGGACAGTCCGTCTTGCCCGCTGAGCTGATGATCCTCATGAGGCAGCGTCCAAACTCCTCCAGGATCATCCTCTCTGCGGTGGCCTGGGGCTGCTGTATCAGCTCTGCCTGCTCAGCCTGCTCCAGCAGACACTCACACGTGGCCTCTGCCACCTCCTTCGTCACAAATGTAAAGGGCATCCTGGTGGAGAGAGGATGAGATCAGCGACTGTTCTACCTACAAGATACACAGCATAGAGGGGGGAGTACGAAGCAGGATAGGCTGAAGAAGTGAGAGGGGTTGAGGCTACAGAGAATCCATCTGGAGAGGATGGGTGGAGGAGAGGGGGTGAGAAGTTATCAGAATAGTCAGTCATTTGGGAAAGAGAAAATCTATAGCAACAACTTTGGTAATTTATACAGGAATATTATTTTCACACACACACGTCAACATTTTGGACACACCTACTCCTTTCATGGGTTCTTCTTTATTTTTACTATTTTATACATTGTAGAATAAATGAAATAACACATATGGAATCATGTAGTGACCACAAATGTGTTAAACATTTCAAAATCTATTTTACATTTGAGATTCTTCCAAGTAGCCACCTTGATGACCTTGACCTTGATGACAGTGTTGCACACTTTTGGCATTCTCTCAACCAGCTTCACCTGGAATGCATTTACAACAGTCTTGAAGGAGTTCCCATATATGCTGAGCACTTGCTGGCTGCTTTTCCTTCACTCTGAGGTCCAACTCCTTCCAAACAATCTCAATTGGGTTGAGGTCGGGTGATTGTGGAGGTCAAGTCATCTGATGTGGCACTCCATCACTCTCCTTCTTGGTCAAATAGCCCTTACACAGCCTAGAGGTGTGTTTTAGGTCCTGTTGAAAAACAAATGATAGTCCCACTAAGCAAAACCAGATGGGATGGCATATCGCTGAACGCTGTGGTAGCCATGCTGGTTAAGTGTGCCTTGAATTCTAAATAAATCACAGACCGTGTCACCAGCAAAGCACCCCCACACATCACACCTCCTCCTCCATGCTTCACGGTGGGAACCACACATGCAGAGATCATCCGTTCACCTACTCTGCGTATCACAAAGACACGGTGGTTGGAAGCAAACATCTCAAATTTGGACTCATCAGACCAGAGGACAGATTTCCACCAGTAATGTCCATTGCTCATGTTTCTTGGCCCAAGCAAGTCTCGTTATTATTGGTGTCCTTTAGTAGTGGTTTCTTTGCAGCAATTCGACCATGAAGGCCTGATTCACGCAGTCTCCTCTGAACAGTTGATGTTGAGATGTGTCTGTTACTTGAACTCCGTGAATAATTTATTTGGGCTGCAATGTCTGATGCTGGTCTCTTTAATGAACTTATCAGCAGAGGTAACTCTGTGTCTTTCTTTCCTGTGGCGGTCCTCATGAAAGACAGTTTCATCATAGCACTTGATGGTTTTTGCGACTGCGCTTGAAGAAGCGTTCAAAGTTCTTGACATTTTCCGGATTGACTGAGCTTCATGTCTTAAAGCAATGATGGACTGTTGTTTCTCTTTGCTTATTTGAGCTGTTCTTGCCATAATATGGACTTGGTCTTTTACCAAATAGGGCTATCTTCTGTATACCACCCCTACCTTGTCACAACACAACTGATTGGCTCAAATCCATTAAGGAGCAAATAAATTCCACAAATTAACAAGACACACCTGTTAAATGAAATGCATTCCAGGTGACTACCTCATGAAGCTGTGTGCAAAGCGGTCATCAAGGCAAAGGGTGGCTACTTTGAAGAATCTCAAATATAAAATATATTTAGATTTGTTTAACATTTTTTTGGTTACTACATGATTCCATGTGTGTTATTTCATAGTTTTGATGTCTTCACTATTATTATACAATGTAGAAAATAGTAAAAATAAAAGACAAAAAAAAACATGGAATGAGTAGATGTGTCCAAAGTTCTAACTGGTACTGTACATAATTATCTTATTTCATATATTTTACATTTGATAAAACTACACATAGGGTCAGAGACTATTACAGACTACGATAGTCTGATGTAGCAAAAATGACCACTAGATGTTTTTCGATAAATTACATAAAAACCTTGAAAGGAGACAAAAATCTGGTATTTTACTGGTAAACTTAGAAATTTTCCAGTAAAATACCCTTCCTTTGCAACCCAAGTGAGAAGCGAGAGGGTGAATCTCGGAAGGTGAGGCTGGAGAGAGTGAGTCTTTACCTCCCCCCTCCGCTGGTGATGGCCGGGGTGGTCCTTGTGAACAGGTCCGAGATCTGCGACGACAGCTTGGTCTTGGCTGCCGTCTGCTGTTGAACTCTCACCTCAGCTGCGTCGGCCAGGTGCATCAGAGTCTTCCTCTCAGGGCTCTCCTCAAAGTTCTTACAGCCAACACACTTACAGGTAGACGAGCACATGATCTTGGCCTGGCAGAGAGAGAAGAAGAAACAGCAAGGCTGAGTCTCAATGAGGTCAACCAGGGCTGGGGACGATGAGCTGAATTAGGTGTGTTACGGATTGGTTTTACTGCTTGGCTGGAACAAAAGCCATGCACCCACACCGACCCCTTACGGACAAGTAAGGTCTTCACTCGGGCTGTTATAGTGACTATGTTATCGCCAGTCACGAGTCGTGACCACAATTAAATTCCATGTGAACGTTGAGTCACGATAACCAGGCTTCTCCAAGGCGCACTTGATGCCGCTGATGGTCATTAGTAGCCTACCAAACTTGCTAACGGCCAGTCGCTAATGGTCTGGTACTCAGCACTCCCTTATCCAGGCTGTATAATATTCGGCCGTGATTGGGAGTCCCATAGGGCGGCGCACAATTGGCCCAGCGTCGTCCAGGTTTGGCCGGGGTAGGATGTCATTGTAAATAAGAATTTGTTCTTAACTGACTTGCCTAGTTCAATAAAGGTTCAATAAAAAAATCGAATCACTCTGACATCAATGCAAATGCCATCGAATATCAAACCAAACACTTCATGAGAGCCCTGGCATTCAGAGTTTGAGTGGAATAGGATCACCTGCTGCGCAGGACCTCTGAAACAGGGTTGGAGAGCCCAAAGCCTAGTGAAACGTGATCTTATAAGCAGCCATTGCCCAATTGTGTGTGAAAACAGAGTTTTGACTGGCCACTACTTAAAAGAGGATTCCAGCTTTCCCGTGCTGCTATTTTTATTGCTCAACTCTTAAAATTAAGCACATAAATCTGCTTTACAACCACCTGGTATATTAAAGACGTAACCTCCATTTGCAGGCTATGGATGATCTTTTTTTGTTGTGGGCAATTCTAAATAAATAAAAAAATAAGAATAGATTCAATTAAGAATAGTCTGGTGGGTGTGAATATTATCAAGTGCTTGTCAAATTGTGAATGAGAGACTGATGAAGTGTGTGCGGCTTGCGCAAGAAACAGAGCAGAGCCGCATGCCTTTCATGCAACCCCCCCCCCAAAAAAAAAACATTACAACTTTTTAAAATGTATATGTTCTAAAGGTCAGCATCGGTGGCTTGTAGGCTATGCGTGAAAGCCTGGAGATGCTAAGTACGTTTATGTTAATTAACGGTCAATTACTGTGAGACCGGCAGTTATTTGCATGACAGTTAAAGGCTGACAAAATGTCATGACCGCCACAGTCCTAGTCTTCACATCGTTTCCTACCTTTTATCTACAGGGATATCAAAAGATTGGACAAGTGAAAGTAAGATAGAATAGAACAGTATAGAATACAACTTTAACGTCCACCCGTAGAAGAACAGGTGCTGGTGAGAGAGAGAGAGATGGAGGCCCACCTCGTAACACTCGCAGTAGTTCTTCAGACATCCCGAGCGTTTACAGTTGCAGCCTTTGCTGTGTCTGCGGTCCGACTCGCCCTCTTTACCTTTACCGATCTTCGGCTTGAATGCCTCCGGGTTACGGTCCAGACACGCCTGGGGGAAATAACACACCCCTCTTAAAACAACTCTTTACACAAGTAGTCGGATACAACTAAATGGTTACTTTTACCACAAGACCAAATGGTAACACTAATCAAGGAGTACATTAGCCACGCAAAGCTTTTCTCCACGCAAAAACCAAGACAGACAAGCTGACAGAGTTGAGTCAAATCGGATTCGTCTTGTGGTGGCGGACCGTTCCTCACCTTGATGGCTTTAGCTCGCTCGGTCTCGTGTTCCAGGTTGTTGAAGCAGTTGGTACAGTTACAGCTCTGACAGAACTCCCCGTTGGCAAAGCAGTCACAGTACCTGCAGAGAGAGCAAGACCACATTGAGGTTATGCCCATCTCCATGACGTCTACACTCTAAATACAGGATTTTTCTTCTTTTTTTTTTTTAAAGCGGGAATTCTGTTACACATGAACAGTTGAGTGGGTAGGAGCTCCCTGTAAGTTGTAGCACATACAGTTTGAGACACTGAGACTTGTTGCAGTTGCAGGGCTTCCGTGGTCTGGAGGCAGCGTCTGATGTTGATAAGCTGTGGGAGGAAGGAATACGCGTACGATTAATCAGCGCATTGAGTTTATTAACAACGTGGTCATAAAAATCTGTCGATGTGCCTTTGAGCAAGGCACTTAAGCCCAATTTGCTCCAGGGACGCCGTACTACTGCAGCTGACCCTGTAAAACAACATTTCACTGCACCTATCCAGCGTATGTGACAACAAAACCTGAAATACAGTGAGCTCCACAAGTATTGGGACAGTGACAAATTTGTTGTTGTTTTGCCTCTGTACTCCAGCACTTCGGATTTGAAATGATACAATGACTAAATTCTAAGTAAGAATATAATATGTTTCTAAACACTTCTACATGAATGTGGATGCTACCATGATTACAGATAATCCTGAATAATGAAGAGTGAAAAAGTTACACACACAAATACCACCCTAAAACAATATGCCAAACTCCCGTTATTGTAATGGTGAGAGGTTAGCATGTCTTGGGGGTATGATCATCATTATTCACGATTCATTCAGGATTATCTGCAATCATGGTAGCATCCACATTCATGTAGAAGTGTTTAGAAACATTATACTCTTGTTTCCAATAAAAGTGACTCCAAAATGGCACAATACATTATTTACCATTCATTTCTATTGGGCAAAAAAAATATAATCTGGAACACAACCAAAATAAACAGCAAATGCACCCAACAAATTTGGGTGCTGTGCTCACCCATTGAGAGGCAGTCTGGCCTGAGTCTGGATGCATGTAGGGGTGGGGAACCCAGAGCTGCTGGCCAAAGTCACATACGCAGACTGTTGGAGCTGAAAGGGAGCGAGAGAGACGTGAGAACACGGGGACACACACACCCATTTAAAATGCCTCCAACACACAACCCAGCCCTATACCTGCGTGACATAATGTGCGGGCAGCACAGTATAGCCCATGTTCCCAGACCCAGGCGCCAGCATGGTGCCCGGGGGTAGGTTGGTGAGGTTGGGTTGGATCTGGGGCAGCGGCGTGGCGGGCATGATCAACCTCTGCTGGGTCTGAGTTGTCAGCACCTGGCCCGACGACGTCAGGGGCTTGGGCACCACCTGAGAGAGGGGAAGAGGAATGAAGGTTAGTTGGGGCGGCAGGGTAGCCTAGTGGTTAGAACATTGGACTAGTAACCGAAAGGTTGCAAGTTCAAATCCCTGAGCTGACAAGGTACAAATCTGTCGTTCTGCCCCTGAACAAGGCGGTCATGGAGAATAAGAACTTGTTCTTAACTGACTTGCCTAGTTAAATAAAGGTAAAATAAAATAGTTAAATTACACTACATTAATTGAGAGTGCTGTTGTGGCCGAGTGAATCAATAAGGGAACAATTCCATCTGTAAGTAATGTGTGCGTTTCACCTGCTTCATGGTCTGTGCTGGGATGATGGGGACAGACATCCTGACTTGGGCTGTGTTGACCACCATGGGCTTGGCTGTGGAAGGAAGAGAAGTCATATGAAATACCAGCTCTATTATGGCTCTGTTTGGACCCTGCCAGTCTCTATGGATAATCAATCAATCGTAATTTTACATCAACAGGATGCTACCATGATTGCAGATAATCCTGAATGAATCTGTTGATGTCTGTCTCCTACCGGTCATGGATGAGTTGGTGCAGTGGCTGCCGGCCTGTCCCGTGCTGCTGCCCGTGGTGGCAGTGACCAGCCTGACGTAGTGGAAGCGGCTGCCGGGCACCTGGATCTGCTGCACGTTGGACGAGGTGGACAGGGGGAAGATGGTCTTAAACTGGGGGCCGCCCACCGTCACAGTCTGCACCGGCTTCATGGGCTGTGAGGAGGGGGGGGGATTGGTCAGGGTCAGCAGTAGCATGCAAGATTCAAATTATCAAGGGCTTGGTGATTAACTTGGCGGCCTTGTGGTTAGAGTATTTATTTATTTATTTTCATTTCACCTTTATTTAACCAGGTAGGCCAGTTGAGAACAAGTTCTCATTTACAACTGCGACCTGGCCAAGATAAAGCAAAGCAGTGCGACAAAAAAAAACAACACAAGAGTTACCACATAGGATAAACAAAAAGTACAGTCAATAACACAATAGAAAAACCTATATACAGTGTGTGCAAACGGAGAAAGGAGGTAAGGCGATAAATAGGCCGTAGTTCCGAGTATCCGCCGTGAGATTGGAAGGTTAGGAGTACGATCCCCGGACTGAGTCATACCAAAGTTAAGATAGGAAGCAATGCGTCTCCGCTTGGCACTCAGCATTAAGAAGATGGCCCTGCGATAGATTAGTGTCCTGTCCAGGGGGAGTACTGGACAGGACACTAGGCTCATGCTCCTATGAGCAGTTCCGGAAGGCTACTTTTTGGTGATTAGTTGGCTAGTTGAATCAGGTGATCCAGTGCTTGAATAGAACAAAAAAAATGTGCAGTCCTGAGGCTGGGGTCCCAGAGGGCCAGATAAACTGTTAGAGAGGTTAGTTTTACCTATGCAGTAGAATGGCTGGAGACTACCTTGGCTGGAGAGGTGGCTGTAGACTGTTGTACTAGTATCTGCTGTCCCAGGTGGGCCATGTTGAGCGGCAGAGACACTGACTTCTGAGGGGAGTTGGGTACCTGGGAGGCCACCGACACCATCGTCAACTGTTACACAAAAAGAAAACAGTATAGGTTTAGTCATGAAATCCAAACGGAAAATGGGGAAAACTGCAATGGGTCTCTCTCTCCCTCGCTCAAAGTGGGGTCAGAGGGATTGAGTGGCAGCGTGTCTGACTTTGCTAGGTGACTTGAGGGGGGAGATGGCAATCTTGCTGTTGGAGCTGAGGGTCTCAGAGAGAGTGATGGTCCGCGGGGGGGTCACTGGGCTGCTCGTGGACAGGACTCGACCTGGGAAGTGGGGTCGGGGGAGGGTACAGAATCACAACGATGAGGTCAGAAGCAGGGATCAAAGTCTACATAGTTTTCTATGGCTCAAAGCAGCTATGACACAGTTATAACTCAGGCTGTACGTTCAATGATTACACAGCTTATCCCTGAGCGTGTGGCACATTACAAACCAAGCATTAATTCTATGAAGGGGTTAATACGACAAACACGTGACGGTGATTACCTGTAATGACATTGGATACTGATGTCTGGGCGGTCAGACCTTTGTTGTTGACAGCTTTAGTGATGATGAACTTGATTGGTCCAGCTGACGACACCTGCGTTTTCTTTGCAATCTGTTGGCAAATACATTCATTGACCTTCACTGTACGGACTACAGCAAAGAGACCTACACATGAAGCTGGCCAAATCACCAGCAAACCTTCAAAAAGGTAACCCGTGGCTAAATTCATCTCCTCACTACAAAATGTGTACACAGCTGAGCACAGACAAACAAGTCAACAAACAAGTCAACAAATCAGGCCTCGGGCCTCTCGAGTGATGCAGCGGTCTAAGGCACTGCATCGCAATCTGTCACCACAGATCCTGGTTCGATCCCAGGCTGTGTCGCGGCCGGCCGCGACCCAGGAGAATTAGCCCAGCATTGTCCGGGTTAGGGGAGAGTTTGGCCGGCCGGGTTGTCCTTGTTCCATCGCGCTCTAGTAACTCCTGTGGCGGGCCGGGCGCAGTGCAAGCTTGCCAGGTGTACGGTGTTTCCTCCGACACATTGGTGCGGCTGGCTTGCGGGATAAGAAAGCGTTGTGTCAAGAAGCAGAGCGGCTTGGCAGGATCGTGTTTCGGAGGACGCACAGCTCTCAACCATCACCTCTCCCGAGTCCGTACAGGAGTTGCTGCGATGGAACAAGACTAACTATCAATCGGATATCACGAAATTGGGGAGAACATTTTTATAAAATTACAAAAATGATCAGGTCTCACCTGAACAGTCTTCAGCTGCTGGGCCTGCAGGGTGGACATCTGACTGGCCGAGCTGACCGCCTGCCCCACCATGACCGGCTTCAGGTCTGTCCTCCCCCCTATCGTCAGCACCTTGAAATGCTGCGGGTTGGCCTTGGCCTCCCCCTGCCCTGAGCCAGGCTTGGAGCCCGTGTGGGGCAGCTGCAGCACAATAGACTGGCCTGACTTGCCTATGGCCGTCACCATGAACTTCTGGCCCCCTGGAGTGATAGTGGTGGTGCCTGGGGACCTGGTGGTGTCTGCTCCCGGGGATGAGGCCACCTTATTGAGGATGATCTGGTGGTTGGCTGAGAGCTTCTGTAAGCCCCCCGAGGTGAGACTGACCATACCCAGGCTGGTAGTGGTTTTGGGGGTGGTGGAGGTGAGGGTGGAGGCTGTGGCGGGTCGGAGGGTAAGGGGGGAGGATGAAGCTATGGATGGGGTGAGGAGGAGCTGAGTGGCGGAAGTGGTGCTACAGAGGATGGAGTCTGTGGTGATGGAGGTGGTCAGGGCCTGAGTCCGCTGGGTTGGAGGGGCATCCGAACACAGGCTAACGATCTCTGGGACGGCGAGAACATCTGTTTCCATGGGGATTGGTGCATCGGCGCTGGGCTGTGATTGGCCAGATGCCGCAGGGGACTCGGCGGGTGGGTCGTCATCCATGACGATGGCCTCGGTGTCCATTATCTCGTCAGGGAGGAGGATGTTCAGCTCTGGCGACACCACGTCCATGTCTCCAGGTTTACACAGCTCAAAACAGTCGCTACAGGAGACAAAACGGGGAACATTAGAATGTCAGTCCAATAAGAATGTCAGTCCAAATTATTTATTAGAAGCATCAAACACCTTTTCTGGTACTTTCCTTTCGTATCAAGGAAAGTACCCGTACACAAATAAACGACAGAAATAGCTGCAGCAACTTTTGGGATAGAGTCAAAACATGCAGTTCCAAACAGAGGTTTTTAGATCCTGCTTGGTGCCAATAAGAAATTGATAGGCAACCAAGAGTAATTGCAAAAGTATTTTATATCTGGAAAAAAAGTTAAATAAAGTGAGATGCCTAAAACTGAATTACCTTTTTCCAATTCCTGCATATGAACATGTGTTGATGTTTGCATATAACGGT
This sequence comes from Oncorhynchus mykiss, assembly GCF_013265735.2. NCBI lineage: Eukaryota > Metazoa > Chordata > Actinopteri > Salmoniformes > Salmonidae > Oncorhynchus > Oncorhynchus mykiss. The sequence goes on from NC_048569.1 coordinate 42,000,791, forward strand.
GTGGATGTTGCGCACACACACACACACTACTGCAACGACACGAGAAGGTGCAAACCCATCACTATTGATTTGAAGGATGTCATTGTCATATACAGCCCAAATCATGTACCGGTAGTGTGTGACATCAGTAAATATATTAAGATGCACAGATCTGCTATCAATAACGCAAGACTCAATAGCAAATCCACCAAATAGTTTCAAAGACAGCGATGAATTTCATAAGAAATTAAAAAGTTGGTACACACATAGGCAATGGAACATCGAGTAACTGACGTTACAAAAATATAAAATCATAAAGTATCTATTTAAATAGCATTAGAAATGTTGGCTAGTTGAGTTAAATGCGGTAGTGTAGCCAGCCACCGAGAACAACACCACATTTTTGTTGTTTATGTAACGACATTATGACCCGAACTCTTTGATTGCAATACTACATTAAACGCTTACTTTGCAACAAAGCCCACCTGATTTCGAACGGTATAAATGAGAATTTAGCTCGCTAACTAACATGTCATCGATTGTGTGGCTAGCTAACGTAGCTAGCTTGGCTAGGCCGCTTCGGGCATCCAGGAGAATAAAAATCTTTGTCCTACCTCCGCCGTAGTCCAAATAAGACAGATGGTACACTATACAAGTCGATAAACTACGGGGTATCGATGTTCCATCTTCTCAATTTTCTATAAGATATATGGTTGGGGGCCGATTCTTGTTTTCTCAACTAAGCAGCCTGTCAAAATCATCCATTGGTGACAGGAGCAGCACTATGAAAACGACCAGCTAGCTAGCTACGTTTCTATTTTCAGGCCGGGGTTGGATTTCGAAAGATCCGCCATTTTCACCTCGTCATCAGTTAACTAAAGAGACGAGAGGAAGATATAGCAATAGAGATGAACGCCCATGCCATGGATCTTGTTTACCAATGAAGTAATGGTGGTACCGTTTGCAATTGATCCTAACCGGGTAGTGCAACACAGTAATATTAAAAGAGTACTCCGGGTTGTCACCATAACGTTACAAACCATGTGATATTGTAAATATTTACATGGTACTCTGTGTAGAACTACACAGTGAACGACACGAATGATACATCTACATTATTGTCCATTGGTAATCAACTGTGGTGAACTGTTATTTTGTGCTTTTGGGAAGAAAAACAATTCTAATGTAAAATAATCCAATGTCATTAGAACAACCTTTTTTACAGTCATTTGTCACAGAACAACACCCCAGAAACCTTGATATAAAAAAGGGGGATATGACCTTCCTTGGGGGAAAAAAAGCAACCTTAGAGGAACCAAGCTCGAGGCCAGCATCAGACCATTTGACAGTCGAAGCCCCAGCTGCTTTCAAGCCATTTCCCCAAGCAGACAGTAGACAGACCAGGAGGGTATTTTTCCGGCTAGCCAAAATTGAATAGACAGGATAACTGCAGTGGCAAGCCCCCCTGCAAGCTAAGCCCTAATGGCAAACTGGGCAAGCGAAATCATAAAATTACTCTCCATTTGTCAGGGTGCTGGAAGCAAGCTGCATTTCTAATGCATTTGATGTCATTAAATATGAAATCACACAAAGTTACAGTCTGAATAATCAATGTCATTCTCAAACATCAGCAAATGCAGCCATGTAACGTTGATAATAGTCACCTTTATTTGAATGAATGGTAAATAAATGTGTTATGTGCCTATGCATGTTTTCCAACTTCCTGTCGCGTCTACAACAGCAGTTCTATGCTAAATTAGCTAGTTAGAATAAGGTATCTTCCTATGCAGCTAACTGGCCAAATGGACATAATCAGCTGTTAGCAAGCAAGCCTGGCCATCAGCTAACTCATTAGCATGTTGGCTAACATTATTTTGCCCCTTTCACACAGCGAATAGATTCTTACGTGGCTTGTTTTCCCCCTGGGTGCAACACTTTTGGTGACACGAAACGTGTTAACGCACACACTCCTTCGCCGTTCCAAACAGGCGGAGCAACATCTCGGTAAAACCCACATAAACGTAGACGATTGTTCAAAATACCGCGCGTAGCACCATTTCACCCCTACCATCCCATAATAATGTCACGCCCTCCTTGACAACCACACCGCGCGTCATCGATAGCGCTACAACAAAGGAGTGCGTTCGTAGAGTAATTTATGAATTTACGAATGCGCAATACCCGTTGAATATGACGGGTTTCAGTAAAATTAGACAAAAAACGTAATTCAATTGCTGCTAGCTGCACATTTACAGTCACCAACGTTATAGGGTGTGTTCATAAATTCAATGTGACGATCTACTCCGATTTCAGACAACTTTCGTCTGAGTGTGCCAGAGCGCAGAATAACATGCATTTATGAACGCTGAACACCCGTTGAATATAGCCGGTTTCGGTAAACGTCCGCAAAAAATGCTAATTAAATTGTTGCCAGCAGCACAGTTACGTCACCAGCGCTCTGGATAACATCAAAACAGCCTAACCAGCTCTGCTAGGGCTGGTAAGAAGTAGCTAGCAAGCTAGCCAACTTTGTACAGTTAGCTTGGGTGCTGGGATCACTCAGATCAACCCTACTCCTCTGCCAGAGAGTCCAGTGTGCGAAACGCTCTGAATTTAGGAATGTACAATCTTGGCAATGCTCTGAATTTATGAATGCCCAGACTGCACTCTGAGCGCACTCTGTCACTCTAAAGTGAATTTACGAACACACCCTCAGCAAGACTGCAAAGTGCACAAAAATAAAAGATTTTGGAATATAAAGGAACAATTACGTATTTGGTCACATTTTTCCGCTGATGTGACAACATGTAAATAGAGTAGTCTTAATGTAATCATTAAATCTCAAACACTGAATTCACTATACCCCCATATTTGACACTGCAGCTCTGGGACCTCTCTTCCCTGTTAGTCCTCCAGGCTCTTTGTACCACACTGCTCCTATGACAGAGATAGAGAGATGGGCCCAGGGCCGGCATACTCATAAGGCAGGTTTAGGCGGCTGCCTAGCTAACTTGACCAAAACGCACATCCAACAACACATAATTCTGCCCCAAACCAATGAGAATTTCTTTCAACCAGTGGCATATGGGCTTTTTAGGTGAGCGCTGATGACGTCCTGTGACATCATCAGGTTTCAATGATGTTTCTAGAGAGAATATCTCTCTCATCATCACTCAATACCTAGGTTTACCTCCACTGTGTTCACATCCTACCATACCTTTGTCTGTACATTATACCTTGAAGCTATTTTATCACCCCCAGAAACCTCCTTTTACAATCTGCTCCGGACGTTCTAAACGACCAATTCTCATAGCTTTTAGCCGTACCCTTATCCTACTCCTCCTCTGTTCCTCTGGTGATATAGAGGTGAATCCAGGCCCTGCAGTGCCTAGCTCCACTCCTATTCCCGAGGCGCTCTCTTTTGATGACTTCTGTAACCGTAATAGCCTTGGTTTTATGCATGTTAACATTAGAAGCCTCCTCCCTAAGCTTGTTTTATTCACTGCTTTAGCACATTCTGCCAACCCGGATGTTCTAGCCTTGTCTGAATCCTGGCTTAGGAAGACCACCAAAAATTCTGAAATCTCCATTCCGAACTACAATATTTTCAGACAAGATAGAACGGCCAAAGGGGGCGGTGTTGCAATCTACTGCAGAGATAGCCTGCAGAGTTCTGTCCTACTATCCAGGTCTGTACCCAAACAACTTCTACTTTTAAAAATCCACCTCTCTAAAAACAAGTCTCTCACTGTTGCCACCTGCTATAGACCACCCTCTGCCCCCAGCTGTGCTCTGGACACCATATGTGAACTGATTGCCCCCCATCTATCTTCAGAGCTCGTGCTGCTAGGCGACCAAAACTGGAACATGCTTAACACCCCAGCCATCCTACAATCTAAACTTGATGCCCTCAATCTCACACAAATTATCAATGAACCTACCAGGTACCACCCCAAAGCCGTAAACACAGGCACCCTCATAGATATCATCCTAACCAACTTGCCCTCTAAATACACCTCTGCTGTTTTCAACCAAGATCTCAACAATCACTGCCTCATTGCCTGCATCCGTAATGGGTCAGCGGTCAAACGACCTCCACTCATCACTGTCAAACGCTCCCTGAAACACTTCAGCAAGCAGGCCTTTCTAATCGACCTGGCTGGGGTATCCTGGAAGGACATTGACCTCATCTCGTCAGTAGAGGATGCCTGGTTATATTTTTTAAATGCCTTCCTCACCATCTTAAATAAGCATGCCCCATTCAAGAGATTTAGAACCAGGAGCAGGTATAGCCCCTGGTTCTCTCCAGACATGACTGCCCTTAACCAACACAAAAACATCCTATGGCGTTCTGCATTAGCATCAAACAGCCCCTGTGATATGCAACTTTTCAGGGAAGCTAGAAACCAATACACACAGGCAGTTAGAAAAGCCAAGGCTAGCTTTTTCAAGCAGACATTTGCTTCCTGCAACACAAACTCCAAAAAGTTCTGGGACACTGTAAAGTCCTTGAGAATAAGAACACCTCCTCCCAGCTGCCCACTGCACTGAGGATAGGAAACACTGTCACTACCGATAAATCCACTATAATTGAGAATTTCAATAAGCATTTTTCTAAGGCTGGCCATGCTTTCCACCTGGCTACCCCTACCCCGGTCAACAGCACTGCACCCCCCCACAGGAACTCGCCCAAGCCTTCCCCATTTCTCTTTCTCCCAAATCCAGTCAGCTGATGTTCTGAAAGAGCTGCAAAATCTGGACCCCTACAAATCAGCCGGGCTAGACAACTTGGACCCTTTCTTTCTAAAATTATCTGCCGAAATTGTTGCAACCCCTATTACTAGCCTGTTCAACCTCTCTTTCTGAGATGTCTGAGATTCCCAAAGATTGGAAAGCAGCTGCGGTCATCCCCCTCTTCAAAGGGGGGGACACTCTTGAACCAAACTGCTACAGACCTATATCTATCCTACCCTGTCTTTCTAAGGTCTTCGAAAGCCAAGTCAACAAACAGATTACCGACCATTTCGTATCCCACCATACCTTCTCCGCTATGCAATCTGGTTTCAGAGCTGGTCATGGGTGCACCTCAGCCACGCTCAAGGTCCTAAACGATATCTTAACCGCCATCGATAAGAAACAATACTGTGCAGCCGTATTCATTGACCTGACCACGGCTTTCGACTCTGTCAATCACCACATCCTCATCGGCAGACTCAATAGCCTTGGTTTCTCAAATGATTGCCTCGCCTGGTTCACCAAGTATTTCTCTAATAGAGTTCAGTGTGTCAAATCGGAGAGCCTGTTGTCCGGGCCTCTGGCAGACTCTATGGGGGTGCCACAGGGTTCAATTCTTGGACCGACTCTCTTCTCTGTATACATCAATGATGTCGCTCTTGCTGCTGGTGAGTCTCTGATCCACCTCTACGCAGAAGACACCATTCTGTATACTTCTGGCCCTTCTTTGGACTCTGTGTTAACAACCCTCCAGACAAGCTTCAATGCCATACAACTCTCCTTCCGTGGCCTCCAATTGCTCTTAAATACAAGTTAAACTAAATGCATGCTCTTCAACCGATCGCTGCCTGCACCTGCCCGCCCATCCAACATCACTACTCTGGACGGTTCTGTCTTAGAATATGTGGACAACTTCAAATACCTAGGTGTCTGGTTGGACTGTAAACTCTCCTTCCAGACTCACATCAAACATCTCCAATCCAAAGTTAAATCTAGAATTGGCTTCCTATTTCGCAACAAAGCCTCCTTCACTCATGCTGCCAAACATACCCTTGTAAAACTGACCATCCTACCGATCCTCGACTTCGGCGACGTCATTTACAAAATAGCCTCCAATTCCCTACTCGATAAATTGGATGCAGTCTATCACAGTGCCATTGGTTTTGTCACCAAAGCCCCATATACTACCCACCACTGCGACCTGTACGCTCTCGTTGGCTGGCCCTCGCTTCATACTCGTCGCCAAACCCACTGGCTCCAGGTCATCCACAAGACCCTGCTAGGTAAAGTCCCCCCTTATCTCACCTCGCTGGTCGCCATAGCAGCACCCACCTGTAGCACGCGCTCCAGCAGGTATATCTCTCTGGTCCCCCCCAAAACCAATTCTTACTTTGGCCGCCTCGCCTTCAAGTTCTCTGCTGCCAATGACTGGAACGAACTGCAAAAATCTCTGAAACTGGAAACACTTATCCCCCTCACTAGCTTTAAGCACCAGCTGTCAGAGCAGCTCACATATGACTGCACCTGTACATAGCCAATCTATAATTTAGCCCAAACAACTACCTCTCCCCCTACTGTATTTATTTATTTTGCTCCTTTGCACCCCCATTATTTATATCTCTACTTTGCACATTCTTCCACTGCAAATCTATCATTCCAGTGTTATTATTATTATTTTTATTTATTTTACTTGATACATTGTATTTACTTCGCCACCATGGCCTTTTTTGCCTTTACCTCCCTTATCTCACCTCATTTGCTCACATTGTATATAGACACATTTTTCTACTGTATTGTTGACTGTATGTTTGTTTTACCTCATGTGTAACGCTGTGTTGTTGTTCGTGTCGAACTGTTTTGCTTTATCTTGGCCGGGTCGCAATTGTAAATGAGAACTTGTTCTCAACTTGCCTACCTGGTTAAATAAAGGTGAAATTAAATAAATAAATAAGCCGTGCACAATTTAAAGGCAGAGACACAAAAATATTTAGCACGTCTATTCCCAACGTCTATTCCCCCGTCGTCTGGGTTAGGGGAGGGTTTGACCGGCAGGGATGTCCTTGCCCCATCGCGCACTAGCGACTCCTGTGGCAGGCCGGGCGCAGTGCATGCTGACACGGTCGCCAGGTGCACAGTGATTCCTCTGACACATTGGTGCGGCTGGCTTCCGGGTTAATTGGGTATTATGTCAAGAAGCAGTGCAGCTTGGTTCGGTTATGTTTCGGAGGACGCATGGCTCTCAACCTTCACCTCTCCCAACTCCGTTGCAGCAATGAGACAAGACTGTAACTACCAATTGGATACCATACGCATTTTCAACATCCGGGAAATACTTTTTTTCAACTTTCATTCAGAACCTAAATTGAACTTAACTTCAACGAGTGGCGGTCGCTGACGTTTAAGATGAGGGAGGACAATTTTTTTTAATGAGCATGGCCTTATTTCTATTATAGCATATTGAATGACTGTCATTCATATTCCATTCACCCAGTTCAATTTAACATCGATAGGTTTAGGCCACTACATGATACTCAAATTTTCCCTAAACCCATCATGAGGTTGCTACAATCTAGCCTATGAATGAAAGTTTACAACGTAGGTGCACACAGAGTTTTCAAATAAAAATTGAGGTGACAGACATGGACAGACAGTGACACATTCATACTTGTGTAGTCATTAGTCCACAGTTGCAAACAAGCATTTCTATTGTTCTATTGTTCCGTTTAATAAGCGTTTTTCAACAGTATCGGCGGAATGAATACTCCCCTGATCACACGTAAACACAGTTCACTTTCACAGAAGCCACGTTGTATTCCTTCCCGCCTCTATGCTCTATCCTCCTCTCACCTTTTCCCTTCGCTTGTGGACTTCAATGCAAAATACATCAGCTCTATAAGAACAGGCAAAAAAACTTTCCAAGCCAAATCATATAATAACCGATGCACACAGCCTACATCGTTGTCACCATATTTGCTAAAGTAACGTCATAGTCAACAGCTAACAGAACTATCACGTTAGTAAACCCACTGCAATCGTGAAGAAAAGTTACAGTGTACAGTCAGTAAGCAGTTTAGCAGTTACACTGGCGGTACCCAGTGGCAATACATTTGTAAAACCAAAAGCTTCCCTTGACTTGGAAGTGTTCCGGTGTTGTGTTGGATAGTCATAGCCAGCTAGCTAACATAGCATCCATCTGTTTGAGCCAGGTGTTTGAGTAGGCTATACTAGCTATCTGTATTTGCTAGCTAAGTAAGTGAACATGAAAGAGAAAAAAATTACAAAGCTCTATCTCTCTTTTGCTTCTCCTTCATTTTTGAAGAAATTGATTTGTTAAAATTTGTTCAACTCTCTTTTTTAGTCAACTACTCACCACATTTTATGCACTGTGCAGTAAGCAGTTTGCAATGTTGCAGCGATGAGGATGTTTCTCCCCTTCCTCCTCAGAGGACTTAAACATCTGGAAAAACATCTGGAAAAATACATAATTTAGATGTCTTTTCAACGTCATTTTGTTTACTGGGACTATTCTAGTAGGGGCAGACATTTTTCTGTCTGGCCTAGGGCAGTGCTTGAGGTGTCACTACAGACCCGGATTCGATCCCAGGATGTGTTACAACCGGCTGTGACCGGAAGTCCCATAGGGCAGTGCACAATTGGCCGAACATCGTCCGGGATTGGGGAGAGTTTGGTCGGGGGGGCTTTACTTGGCTCATCGCACTCTAGCGACTCCTTATGGCAGGCCGGGTGCCTTCAGGGTGACTTCGGTCGTCAGTTGAACTGTGTTTCCTCCGACACATTGGTGCGGTTGGCTTCTGGGTTAAGCGTTATGAAGCAAGGTTTGGCGGGTCATGTTTTGGAGGATGTATGACTCGACCTTTGTCTCTCCTAACCCAGTTCTGGAGTTGCAGTGATGAGGCAAGATTGTAATTGGATTGCAATGTAATATCATGAAGCTCTGTCAAGTTAGTTGTTGCTCATTGCTAGACAGCCATTTTCAAGTATTGCCATAGATTTTAGGCCGTTTTAAGTCAAAACTGTAAATAGGCCACTCAGGAACAGTCAATGTCGTCTTGGTTAGCAACTCTAGTGTATATCTGGCCTCGTGATTTTGGTTATTGTCCTGCTGAAACGTAAATTTGTCTCCTGGTGTCTGTTGGAAAGCAGACGGAACCAGATTTTCCGATAGCCTTTATTTTTATCCTTAAAAACGACCTAGTCCTTGCCGATGACAAGCATACCCATAACATGATGCAGCCAACAACCATGCTTGAAAATAGGCAGAGTGGTGCTCAGTGATGTGTTGTTGGATTTGCCCCAAAAATAACAATTTGTACTCAGGACAAAATGTTGATTTATTTGCCACATTTTTTGCAGTATTACTTAAGTGCCTTTTTGCAAACAGGATGCTGTATCACATCTGGCCGTGATTGGGAGTCCCAATGTTGCAGCAAACAATTGGCCCAGCATCGTCCAGTTTTGGCCGGGGTAGGCCGCCATTGCAAATAAGAATTTGTTCTAACTGACTTGCCTAGTTAAAGAAAGGTTACAATAAAACATATGTAACACATAAAGGTTACATTAACAATTATGTATAAGCTTCTTTCTTTTCACTCTGTCATTTAGGTTAATATTGTGGAGTAACTACAATGTTGTTGATCCATCCTCAGTTTTTTCCTATTACAGCCATTAAACTCTGTAACGGCTTTAAAATCACCATTGGCCTCATGGTGAAATCCCTCTGCGGTTTCCTTCCTTTCCGGCAACCGAGTTAGGAAGGACACCTGTATCTTTGTAGTGACTGGGTATATTGATACACCATCCGAAGCCTAAATAATAACTTCACCATGCTCAAAGGTATATTCAGTGTCAGATTTTTTATTATTTTTGTTTTGTTTACACATCTACCAATCGGTGCCCTTCTTTGCAAGGCATTGGAAAGCCTCCCTGGTTTATGTAGTTGAGATAGGCTAGTCATTAAAACATATGGTTAACCACTATTATTGAACACAGAATGAGTCCATGCAACTTATTATGTGATTTACTAAGCACATTTCTACTCCTGAACTTAATTAGAATACTTATTGACTCAAGACCTTTCATCTTTTCAATTTGAATTAATTTGTTCAAAATTCTAAAAACAATCATTCCACTTTGACATTATGTGGTATTGTGTGTAGAAATGTCAAGTTAATCAATTTTAAATTCAGGCTGTAACACAACAAAATGTGAAAAAAGTCAAGGGGTGTGAATACTTTCTGAAGGTATGGGAGTAAATGCAATACAATGTTCACATGCTATTAAAGGAATGTTGGGATAAGTTGCTTATTGAGAGTGACTCTATCAAACAACAATGGAACATTTTATTGGGTGGATCTTGTCTTAAAAACCATTGTATTTGGTACATCTTTGGTATCAGATCCAATGATTTGGAATGCAGTGTATATGACAGGATTCAAGACATAGATTTCATATTTAACAATATGGCATAATATTGTATATCATTATAATCACTACAAACCAGTGAAAGATCCCTTTAGGAATATTATAGATACATTTTTAATTGTTTTAAAATAAAATGTAGAAATGATGGATGCAAATACTGACCAAAAACAGTTATGTGAATAGTGTTTTTGACTAATTTTGTGAACAATTTTGCTAGTATTTTACAAATATTAGCCTATATATTTTGCAAACCTGACTAAATTGGTTACGTTATCTGCATAACTATAATATTTTTTAAATTATCATTAGGCATATTCCATCTATTATTGAAAGAGTCGTGGCAATGTCAGACCAATCATATTAAAACCAATGGAGCCTGTTGGTGGAAATATTGGAAACTGTGTAGCCTATGGTTAAAACAGCAATAGCTAGGCATTATTATTTAGACTTTTTCCAGCTTTATGTAAAGTTTGGTGCACTCATTATGAAGGCATTTTGTGAAAATGACTTACCTGTACCTCTACGTTGGACCAAATGCATTCCTATGGAATTTCATATACATTATTCAGAAACCTTGACTTTTTCCACATTTTGTTAAATTACAGCCTTATTCTAAGATGGATTAAATAAAACATTTCCCTCAGCAATCTACACACAATACCCCATTATGACAAAGCAAAAACAGTTAATTTTTTAAAAACATTTTTGCAAATGTCTAAAAAATAAAAACAGAATAACCTTATTTACATAAGAATTCAGACCCTGTCGAGTGCAGGTGCATCCTGTTTCCATTGATCATCCTTAAGATGTTTCCACCTGTGGTAAATTCAATTGATTGGACATGATTTGTAAAGGCACACACCTGTCTATATAAGATCCCACAGTTGACAGTGCGTGTCAGAGCAAAAACCAAGCCATGAGGTCGAAGGAATTGTCCGTAGAGCTCCGAGACAGGATTGTGTCGAGTCACAGATCTGGGGAAGGGTACCCAAACATTTCTGCAGCATTGAAGGTCCCCAAGAACACAGTGGCCTCCATCATTCTTAAATGGAAGAAGTTTGGAACCCCCAAGACTCCAAGACCCCAATGCTCACTCTGATAGAGCTATAGAGTTCCTCTGGGGAGAACCTTCCAGAAGGACAACCATCTCTTCAGCACTCCACCAATCAGGCCTTAAAGGTAGAGTGGCCAGACAGAAGCCACTCCTCAGTGAAAGGCACATGCCAGCCTGCTTGGAGTTTGCCAAAAGGCACCTAAAGACTCTCAGACCATGAGAAACAAGATACTCTGGGCTGATGAAAGAAACCAAGATTGAACTCTTTGGCCTGAATGCCAAGTGTCAAGTCACCCTACGGTGACGCGTGGTGGCAGCATCATGCTGTCGGGATGTTTTTCAGCAGCATGGACTGACAGACTAGTCAGGATCGAGGCAAAGATAAGCGGAGCAAAGTACTAAGAGATCCTTGATGAAAACCTGCTCCAGAGACCTGGACAACGACCATAAGCACACAGCCACACTACGCAGGAGTGGCTTCGGGACAAGTCTCTGAATGTCCTTGAGTGGCCCAGTCAGAGCCCGGACTTGAACCCGAATGAACATCTCTGGAGAGACCTGGAAATAGCTGCGCAGCAACACTCCCCATCCAACCTGGCAGAGCTTGAGAGGATCTGCAGAGAAGAATGGGAGAAACTCCCCAAATACAGGTGTGCTAAGCTTGTAGTATCATACCCAAGAAGACTCAATGCTGTAATTGCTGCTAACGGTGCTTCAACAAAGTACTGAGTAAAGGGTCTGAATACTTATGTAAATGGTCTATTTACATGTTTTATTTTTTATAAATTAGCTAAGATTTCCAATTTTAATTTTGCTTTATCATTATGGAGTATTATGTGCCTAGATCTGAGGGGGAAAAAAACAGTTTTAGAATAAGGCTGTAATGTAACAAAATGTGGAAAAATACTTTTACTTTTTGGAATTCGCTACCCCTTTCTCTTATCGGAAGGGTTAATGTCATTAAAATGAATGTGTTGCCCAAATTTCTATATTTATTTCAATGTTTACCCATTTTTATTCCAAAATCTTTTTTTATTTCACTGGATCAAACATTCATGCATTTTATTTGGGATGGCAAGGTACCACGGATTGGTAGAAAACATTTACAGAAGCCTAGGTCATTGTGGGGTTTAGCTCTACCAAATTTTCAGACATACTACTGGGCTGCAAATTTTAGAGCCGTTCTGTACTGGCTGCAGACTGATCCTACTGGCCCTAGACCACTCTGGGTCCAGATGGAGTCTGAATCGTGTACACCTGCAGCACTTTCCTCTGTGCTGTGCTCGTCTCTCCCAGTGTCCCTAGGCAAAAGGTGTGCCAACCCAATTGTAAAGCAGTCTCTTAAAATGTGGAATCAGTTCCGTTTAGCCTTTAACCTCCGAGGCTTTTCTCTATCAGGCCCAATCAATCAGAACATTTTATTTCCTCCATCTTTGAATGATGGGGCTTTTGGCATTTGGCACTCACTAGGCCTTTCCTCGCTAGCCCAATTATTCTTTGATGGTACATTTGCCTCTTTTTCTCAGCTGCAGGAAAAGTTCAATCTCCCCCAATCCCACTTTTTCCGCTATCTCCAGACTAGAAACTTTGTCAGGGCTAATACACCTGGATTTCCCAATAGGCCTGCGAATACAGCTATAGAGAGCATCTTGGAGCTGAACAAGCTTCCTAGGGGCGCAATTTCAGATGTATATGCAATCATTCATGACTTACAGAACCCTTCTTTGGTGCCTTTAAAGACTCGATGGGAAAAGGATTTGGGGGAGGAACTTGGGGAAGACGCCTGGGAATCTGTGCTGCACAGGGTGCACTCGTCCTCTTTTAGCACTAGACACAGCCTCATTCAATTCAAGGTGGTTCACCGTATCCACTGGTCGGGGGCCAAACTTGGAAGAATATTCTCTGATTTTGATCCTACCTGTGTCAGATGTAAGGTGGAACCAGCCACACTGTTGCATATGTTTTGGGGCTGTCATAAACTGTCAGGTTTCTGGGAATTAATATTTAAATGTTTCTCTGATATATATGACACTGTTATAGATCCGTCTCCCCTTACAGACCTTTTTGGAGTACTGCCCATGGGTACCCCCCTATCAAGAATCCAGTCGGACACTGTTGCTTATACAACTCTTTTAGCTAGACGGCTAATACTACAGAACTGGAAGATGGCAGCTCCCCCATCTTATAAATATTGGGTGAGGGATGTGTTGTGCTCTCTGAAACTAGAAAAATTTTAATTCAATTCACGTGGGAACCCCAAACTGTTTGATGAGGCTTGGTCTCCATTCCGGTCTTACTTTAAACAGTCCATCCTCTGATGGCATTCCAATTAATACTAAAATAAGTCTGTGACTTAAGGGTTGGGGGAGTCTCTCTCTGTGTTTTTGCTGGGGGGGACTAAGATCCATGTGCTTATTGATTGTGGTCCGCAGATGCCTTGTTCATCTTGCCCAGGCAGAGACTGAAGTGTGAGCTTGTTTTTCCCAGTTATTTTTACATTTTGTTCACGCCTACATGAATAATCATTTTATTTTTTTTATTTTAAAGCATTGTAAACTTTTTTTTTGTCCAGTGGATGGTCGGTCTGTGGCCATGACTCTCTGTGAGTGGTTGCATTTCTCCACCCTTATCCCTTGACTGCTTACAGGAACAATGGTGAGGTGTTTGCTCTGTCCCTGTACTATAGATTGCCCTTTAACCTCTGTAGCCTTCTGCCTGGTGTGTTTAACTTGTCTAAAGTATGGTATCTTTAAAGCTATTTTTTTATTTGTATTTTTATTTGTATTTTTTTCTAGTTGAGTATATTATTTATATTGCTTTGTCTTGTCTGTGTGTGTGTATGTTCAAAACTTAATAAACAGAGTTAAAAAAAAATAAAAAATGTGGAAAAAGTAAAGGGTTCCTAATACTTTCTGAATCACATTTCTTGATGTTAACACAATTTATAGAATCATATTGCATATAATTTTCAGTGAATGCTTCTAAAACATTTTTTACGTGTTTTAATGTAATACATTCGAAACGGTTACAAAACTGTTGGTCCAAGTAACAGAATAAGGGCAGTCGTGGAAGAAGTACACAAAAGTCATACTTGAGAGTAAAAGTAAAGATACCTTCATAGAAAATGACTCAACTAAAAGTGAAAGAGACCCAGTAACATACTACTTGAGTAAAAGTCTTAAAGTATTTGGGTTTAAATACCCTTAAGTATCAAATGGAATTTCTAAAATATACAAAAAGTATAAATCATTTCAAATTTCTTATATTAAGCAAACCAGAAGGCACTTGAATTTTTTTTTTTACTACACACTCAAACATAATTTACAAACAAAGCATTTGTGTTTAGTGAGTTCGCCAGATCAGAGGCAGTAGAGAAGATCAGGGATGTTCTTGGACCAAAATGTGTGTGTGTGTATGTGTGTGTGTGTACAGACCCCAAAAACGACTTAAGCAGCAATATTTTACTTAAGTACCTTACACCACTGCCTCAGGGTCATAACATATAATGCGATAACCATATTTAGCTACTTCTGATAAGTGGTAATCATACCAAAATAAAACCCACAGACATGAACCTTAGTAAAAATCATTATTTGACTTTGCCACCCCAACAAAATCCGTATTCTGAAGAAATGCAACAAGACATTTTCATACAGAGAACACCCGGCTCCAAAATATATTTTATCAACAAATATTAATATTAAACCAGGAGATGATTTGACTTTGCTATTGGTGGGCTCCCCAGGTAGCGAGTAGAATGACGTCCCTTGAGAGGGCAAGAACGAGATGCATGTTAGGGGAAGTACAATATTATCATAAGGAGACGTATACTTCGAATACAGAGGAGGAATGGAGGGAAAAAGAGAGGCAGAGGAGGTTGAAGAGAGAGAGGGAGGAAGAGGGTGAGCTTGAATCGGTTAAGAATGGCTGACAAAAAGGGAGATGGTTTGTTAAAGAAGAATGGTAGAAAGTGTAAGCAGAGTGAGCTGTACGCCGGATCGAAGACTGGAGGTGGCAGGTGTTGTGTAGTTCTCAGCTTGCACCGAGGGTCAGGATAAAGATAAGTCTGTGACCGTAGGAGTGACATTTTAGGAAAAAGTGGACCCTTGCCTTCTGGCTGATCCATTTTTGGTTTTAGGGTGGGTAAAAAACAGTTGGGTGCTGTGGAATCGGTGAAGGTAACCAGAAGTTGTCTTCTGATAATTGTTTGTGATTCTGCTGGTTAGAGGGAGCTGGCACTCCATGTCAAACAAATGGGGACAAGATATGTGAATTGGGCTCCATTGAAAGGAGTGATTTCTGGGGTAGCAGTAAATGTGAAAGTTGACCAACTGAAGGAGAAGATTCCCAGTGTTTGTGATGCTTGTCATTTGGGGCGACGCAGACAGGGGGGCGTGAGTGGTGAAAGAGAAGTGTTTGTTATTTAGATTTTTTTGATGTTGGGTCTTTGCCCGACAAAGTGATGTTACATAAGTTATCCCTTACAAGCTTTTGTGCCTAATACATTCCATTGTTACAGGTGTCAAGCTTATGGGCATGTGGCAGCAGTGTGTAGGAGGGAGGTTCTTAGGTGTGAGAAGCGTGCAGAAGGAAATAACACAAAGGAATGTGTAGTATTGGGGAAAGAAGTGCTATGTGTTAATTGTAGGGGTGCCATGGGGCTGGGGATCACAAATGTCTGGTGCGAGAAAGACAGGTTCAGGTTTCCAGGGATAGATCAAATCAAAGTTTGTCACGTGCGCCGAATACCACAGGTTACAGTGAAATAGTTACTTACAGGCTCTAAGAAAAAAAAGGTATGTGTGTGTGCGTGTGTAGGTAAGTAAAGAAATAAAACAACTGTAAAAAGACATTAGCAAGGCTATATACAGACACCTTTTAGTCAGGCTTATTGAGGTAGTATGTACATGTAGGTATTGTTAAAGTGACTATGCATATATGATGAACAGAGAGTAGCAGACGCGTAAAAAGAGGGGTTGGAGGGTGATGGGACACAATGCAGATAGCCCGGGTGAGGCAATGTGCGAGAGCACTGGTTGGTCGGCCCAAATGAGGTAGTATGTATAGTTAAAGTGACAATGCATATAAGATCAACAGAGAGTAGCAGTGTAAAAGAGGGGTTGGGTGGGGGGGGGACACACAATGCAAATAGTCCGGGTAACCATTTGGTTACCTGTTCAGGAGTCTTATGGTTTGGAGGTAAAAACTGTTGAGAAGCCTTTTTGTCCTAGACTTGGCCCTCCGGTACCGCTTGCCATGCGGTAGTAGAGAGAACAGCCTATGACTGGGGTGACTGGGGTCTTTGACAATTTTTAGGGCCTTCCTCTGACACCGCCCGGTGTAGAGGTCCTGGATGGCAGGCAGCTTTGCCCCAGTGATGTACTGGGCCTTACGCACTACACTCTGAAGTACCTTGCAGTCAGAGGCCGAGCAATTGCTGTACCAGGCAGGAGGCAGAGCAATTGCTGTACCAGGCAGTGATGCAACCAGTCAGGATGCTCTCGATGTTGCAGCTGCAGAACCTTTCGAGGATCTCAGGACCCATGCCAAATCTTTTTAGTTTCCTGAGGGGGAATAGGCTTTGTCATGCCCTCTTCAAGACTGTCTTGGTGTGTTTGGACCAATCTAGTTTGTTGTTGATGTGGACACCAAGGAATTTGAAGCTCTCAACCTGCTCCACTACAGCCCCGTCGATGAGAATGGGGACGTGCTCGGTGCTCCTTTTCATCCACAATCATCTCTTTAGTCTTGGTTACGTTGAGGGATAGGTTGTTATTCTGGCACCACCCGGCCAGGTCTCTGACCTCCTCCCTATAGGCTGTCTCGTTGTTGTCTGTGATCAGGCCTACCACTGTTGTGTCGTCTGCAAACTTAATGATGGTGTTGGAGTCGTGCCTGGCCATGCAGTCGTGGGTGAACAGGGAATACAGGAGGGGACTGAGCACGCACCCCTGGGGAGCTCCAGTGTTGAGGATCAGCGTGGCAGATGTGTTGCTACCTACCCTCACCACCTGGGGGAGGCCTGTCAGGAAGTCCAGGATCCAATTGCAGAAGGAAGTGTTTAGTCCCAGGATCCTTAGCTTGGTGATGAGCTTTGAGGGTACTATGGTGTTGAATGCTGAGCTGTAGTCAATGAACAGCATTCTCACATAGGTGTTCCTTTTGTACAGGTGGGAAAGGGCAGTGTGGAGTGCAATAGAGATTGCATCATCTGTGGATCTGTTTGGGCGGTATGCAAATTGGAGTGTGTCTAGGGTTTCTGGGATAATGGTGTTGATGTGAGCCATTACCAGCCTTTCAAAACACTTCATGGCTACGGACGTGAGTGCTACGGGTCTGTAGTTATTTAGGCAGGTTGCTTTTGTGTTCTTGGGCACAGGGACCATGGTGGTCTGCTTGAAGCATGTTGGTATTACAGACTCAATCAGGGACATGGTGAAAAAGTCAGTGAAGACACCTGCCAGTTGGTCAGCACATGCCTGGAGCACACGTCCTGGTAATCCGTCTGGCCCCGCAGCCTTGTGTATGTTGACCTGTTTAAAGGTCTTATTCACATCGGCTACGGAGAGTGTGATAACACAGTCGTCTTGAACAGCTGATGCTCTCATGCATGCCTCAATGTTGCTTGCCTCGAAGCGAGCATAGAAGCGATTTAGCTTGTCCGGTAGGCTCGTGTCACTGGGCAGCTCGCGGTTGTGCTTCCCTTTGTAGTCTGTAATAGTTTGCAAGCCCTGCTGGTGTCATGTCTTTGCCTATGCCGGATTAAGTAATAGGACATGCTATTCTATAAAATAATTTATCCGTAATTACTATTACCTGATTGAGCTAATCATGTAAATGTAATTAACTAGAGAGTGGGGCACCATGAAATAATATTTACAGAGCTGTTATCTTCCGAATAAACTCTTAAAGACCTAGTAATATTTTACATCAATAGCAGTCAGTATTAATCGTCACCTTAATTCAGTCTCATCTGAAAGTTGTAAATTCTTGGTTATCTGCACGAACCCTGGCTAACAATTTGAATCAGCAATACAAAATTGGATTTAATCATTTATTCACCAAATACCTAACTAATCACACAAAATTACACATACACATAATTAAATCATAACTTGATTACAAATTACGTCATAAAGGAAAACGTCCCTAGCGGGCGGAACAGATATGACAGCTTGTTACACAAAATAAAAGGGGCTGGGTATGAGTGAAGGAACGGGAAGACTGAGGAACAAAAGCGAAGCTGTGCTATCGTAAATACAGTACCTGATGCATTCTAAATTACCGCCCATTTGGAAAAGGAAAATGCAATAAATATTTACTCTGAGCTGCGCTTCGGTAGGTTGGTGGTAGATGGAAGGCCGTGTTGCCAAACCGAGTCCTTTGAAGAATGTCTCTGGTTGTCAATTGGATACGTTGTAGTAACGTCGTTGGGTGATAGACGGGATACTCTGTCGGTTCCTTCCTAACCCTCGTTGTATCTGCTGTTGCTAACTCAACGGCTAGGAGGTATCATTTCTGTAGTGATTAAGAGTTCAAAGTTCATACCATTCGCAACCAAAGCTCACGCCGATGTTGGCTTCGTTCTGTAGTTATTATTTGAACCCTTCTGACATAGGACCGTCGTCCTCACATCCTCGGAACAGGAAGTTACAGTGCCTTGCGAAAGTATTCGGCCCCCTTGAACTTTGCGACCTTTTGCCACATTTCAGGCTTCAAACATTTTTTTCGTCAGCTGTGTTGCTTTTATGCCAAACATAACGTTTTGCATTGTTGCCAAAAAGTTCAATTTTGGTTTCATCTGACCAGAGCACCTTCTTCCACATGTTTGGTGTGTCTCCCAGGTGGCTTGTGGCAAACTTTAACCAACACTTTTTATGGATATCTTTAAGAAATGGCTTTCTTCTTGCCACTCTTCCATAAAGGCCAGATTTGTGCAATATACGACTGATTGTTGTCCTATGGACAGAGTCTCCCACCTCAGCTGTAGATCTCTGTAGTTCATCCAGAGTGATCATGGGCCTCTTGGCTGCATCTCTGATCAGTCTTCTCCTTGTATGAGCTGAAAGTTTAGAGGGACAGCCAGGTCTTGGTAGATTTGCAGTGGTCTGATACTCCTTCCATTTCAATATTATCGCTTGCACAGTGCTCCTTGGGATGTTTAAAGCTTGGGAAATCTTTTTGTATCCAAATCCGGCTTTAAACTTCTTCACAACAGTATCTCGGACCTGCCTGGTGTGTTCCTTGTTCTTCATGATGCTCTCTGCGATAAAAGAAAGAAATATCCAATAAATGTCGTTCCACTTCTTGATTATGTCCCACTTGTTGTTGATTCTTCACAAAAAAATACAGTTTTATATCTTTATGTTTGAAGCCTGAAATGTGGCAAAAGGTCGCAAAGTTCAAGGGGGCCGAATTCTTTCGCAAGGCACTGTATATTGTCGTCAAGGGCTTATATAGGAAGGGAGAGGAGGGCGTGTTTGAAAAGTTTTATAGCCCATGTCCCTTCACAGGGCTGGCCACTGATTGAGCAGCCCTATCTTATGAAAATCCAAATCTCTCATTTTAGAAGCTAAATTCACATTTCATCCCGTCACAAATAATTTCATATTCAAACATTTAAATTGAACAACAATTCCATGTGATGTGTAGACTTTCCACTGTAGAGTTTATGTCATCTTATCATTGATGAGAATGTCTCAGATGACAATCGAACTGACATCATATTCATTAAGTACCACCGCATATGTTCAATTGGTCGCATTACCAGAATATTTCCCCCCACCTTCTGATGTTCCCCGAATCTCTATGTTAACCAAGGGTTTTGCAAATGTAACCTCAGTAGGGTAGAGAGGAAAATGGGGGGAAGAGGTATTTATGACTGTCATAAACCTACCCCCTAGGCCAACGTCATGACACCGGTGTAGTATGATTCAATCTTAGCCCTGTATTGAAGCTTTGCCTGTTTGATGGTTCGTCGCAGGGCAAAGCGGGATTTCTTGTAAGCTTCCGGGTTAGAGTCCCTTGAAAGCGGCAGCTCTACCCTTTAGCTCAGTGCGAATGTTTCCTGTAATCCATGGTTTCTGGTTGGGGTATGTGCGTACAGTCACTGTGGGGACGACGTCCTCAATGCACTGATTGATAAAGCCAGTGACTGATGTGGTGTATTCCTCAATGTCATCGGAAGAATCCCGAAACATGTTCCAGTCTGTGATAGCAAAGCAGTTCTGTAGTTTAGCATCTGCTTCAGCTGACCATTTTTTTTATAGACCGAGTCATTGGTGCTTTCTGCTTTAATTTGTGCTTGTAAGCAGGAATCAGGAGGATAGAGTTGTGGTCGGATTTACCAAATGGAGGGAGAACTTTGTACCCGTCTCTATGTGTGGAGTACAGGTGATCTAGAATTGTTTTCCCTCTGGTTGCACATTTATTAACATGTTGATAGAGATTTGGTAGAACTGATTTAAGTTTCCCTGCATTAAAGTCTCCAGCCACTAGGAGCGCCGCCGCCTCTGGGTGAGTGCTTTCCTGTTTGCTTATTTCCTTATACAGCTGACTGAGTGCGGTCTTAGTGCCAGCATCTGTCTGTGGTGGTAAATAAACAGCCACAAAAAGTATAGCTGAGAACTCTCTAGGCAAGTAGTGTGGTCTGCAGTTTATCACAATATACTCTACTTCAGGCGAGAGTAGTGCAGAAGTCGTATGCTGAGTCAGGGAAGAAAGTAGAAGAAGATGGGTCAAGGTGGAGTGATCCTGAGAGGAGTGGTATGAGTGGTAGATAAGTACCAGTACAGAGGGATAGGCCAACAAGTGATATTTGCTTCAGTAAGATTGAATTTTTAGCGTTTATAGCAATGGTTATCAACTGTCCTGCAGGGATGGAAAGTAAGTCAAAGAAAAATTGAAGTTGTGGTGGCAGCTGCAGAAAAATATTTGAGTGAACGAGACTTGACGTCAGAAAAGTTACAGGGTGTGTTGAGTGGTGGTGTCCTGTCCTTTCAGGCTGTTGGCCTGAGGTAGGACTAAATAGATTTAAATAGTGGAGTTGGGTGGTGGGTTTTTAATGAGTGTAGGGTTAGATGGTAGGGTATTTGTTGATTATTTTTGTTTTATATACAGTACCAGTCAAAAGTTTGGACACACCTACTCATTCCATGGTTTTTCTTTATTTTTACAATTTTCTACATTGCAGAATAATAGTGAAGGCATCCAAACGATGAAATGACACATGGAATCATGTAGTGACCACAAATGTGTTAAACATTTCAAAATATATTTTCTATTTGAGATTCTTCAAAGTAGCCACCCTTTGCCTTGATGACAGATTAGTCACCTGAAATGTATTTCAATTAACAGGTGTGCCTTGTTAAAAGTTAATTTGTGGAATTTCTTTCCTTCTTAATGTGTTTGAGCCAATCAGTTGTGTTGTGACAAGGTAGGGGTGGTATGCAGAAGATAGCCCTATTTGGTAAAATACGAAGTCCATATTATGGCAAGAACAGCTCAAATAAGCAAAGAGAAATGACAGTTCATCGCTACTTTAAGACATGAAGGTCAGTCAATTCGGAAAATTTCAAGAACTTTGAACGTCTCTTCAAGTGCAGTCGCAAAAACCATCAAGTGCTATGATGAAACTGTCTCCTATAAGGACCGCCACAGGAAAGGAAGACCCAGAGTTACCTCTAATGCAGAGGATTAGTTCATTAGAGTTAACTGCACCTCAGATTGCAGTCCAAATAAATGCTTCACAGAGTTCAAGTAACAGACACATCTCAACATCAACTGTTCAGAGGAGACTGCGTGAATCAGGCCTTCATGGTCAAATTGCTGCAAAGAAATCACTACTAAAGGACACCAATAATAACAAGAGACTTGCTTGGGCTAAGAAACACGAGCAATGGACATTAGACCGGTGGAAATCTGTCCTCTGGTCTGATGAGTCCAAATTTGAGATGTTTGCTTCCAACCACCGTGTCTTTGTGATACGCAGAGTAGGTGAACGGATGATCTCTGCATGTGTGGTTCCCACCGTGAAGCATGGAGGTGGTGTGAGGATGTGGAGGTGCTTTGCTGTTGACACTGTCAGTGATTTATTTAGAATTCAAGGCACACTTAACCAGCATGGATACCACAGTATTCTGCAGCATTACGCCATCCCATTTGGTTTGCGCTTAGTGGGACTATCATTTGTTTTTCAACAGGACGATGACCCAAAACACACCTCCAGGCTGTGTAAGGGCAATTTGACCAAGAAGGAGAGTGATGGAGTGCTGCATAAGATGACCTGGCCTCCACAATCACCCAACCTCAACCCAATTGAGATGGTTTGGGATGAGTTGGACCACAGAGTGAAGGAAAAGCAGCCAACAAGCAGCATATATGGGAACTCTTTCAAAACTGTTGGAAAAGCATTCCTCATGAAGCTGCTTGAGAGAATGTCAAGAATGTGCAAAGCTGTAATCAAGGCAAAGGGTGGCTACTTTGAATAATCTCAAATATAAAATATATTTTGATTTGTTTAACACTTCTTTGGTTACTACATGATTCCATGTGTTATTTCATAGTTTTGATGTCTTCACTATTATTCTACAATGTAGAATATAATAAAAATAAAGAAAACCTTTTGACTGGTACTGTATATATATATATTTCAAACACAGTATAAGGGAGTTGTACTCCAGTCTAGTAGATGGCGGTAATGCAACATTGGATACCAACCGCTGTTAAACCTCATCGAATAAGAATATTTATTTTTTCTCATGTCTGCCATTTCAAGGGGCTTAATTGGTATGGGAAACATATGTTAACATCGCCAAAGCAAGTGAAGTAGATAATATGCAAAAGTTGAATAAACAATAAAAATAAACAGTAAACATTACACTCACAGAAGTTCCCAAAGAATAAAGACATAAAAAATATCAAATTATGTGTTGTAATGTTGTAATGATGTGCATATGGTTAAAGTACAAAAGGGAAAATAAATAAACATAAATATGGGTTGTATTTACAATGGTGCTTGTTCTTCACTGGATGCCCATTTCTTGTGGCAACAGGTCACAAATATTGCTGCTGTGATGGCACACAGTTTCACCCAGTAGATATGGGAGTTTACCAAAATCGGGGTTGTTTTCAAATTCTTTGTGGATCTGTGTAATTTGAGGGAAATACGTGTCTTTAATATGGTCATACATTTGGCAGGAGGTTAGGAAGTGCAGCTCAGTTTCCACCTAATTCTGTGGGCAGTGTGCACATAGCCTGTCTTCTCTTGAGAGCCAGGTCTGCCTATCTCAATAGCAATTTTATGGTCACTGAGTCTGTACATAGTCAAAGCTTTCCTTAATTTTGGGTCAGTCACAGTGGTTAGGTATTTTGCCACTGTGTACTCTCTGTTTAGGGCCAAATAGCCTTCTAGTTTGCTCTGTTTTTGTTCATTCTTTCCAATTTGTCAATTAATTATCTTTTTGTTTTCTCATGATTTGGTTGGGTCTAATTGTGTTGTGTGGCACACAATTGGCCCAGTGTCGGGGTTTGGCTGGGGTAGGCCATCATTGTAATTAAGAATTTGTTCTTAACTGACTTGCCTAGTTAAATAAAATAAATGTTTTAAAATGTAGTTGTTCAGGTAGCTTGTATGGGCTACATCTATCTAAAGGTGTTGTGTCAAGGTTGACCAATATATTTTGGAATCACACCTGTTAACGTGTCTTCCATTTCAGCAACCGTGGCGGTAAGAGGAGAAATGCTGCCATCTGGCCAAAGTAAAATATTAAAATGGATGTAACTTATAACTTCAATGTATGTAGCCTAGACCACTAAATGCTGTGTATAGCAGTGTAGTGTCAAAGCTTTCACCATATCCTTCCATTCCACCGTACAGATCTGCGAACATTGAAGGGGTAGGGCCAGCGAAGGGGTAGAGATAGAATTGGAACAAATATCAACATACCAATATTAAGAATATTTAATTTTGGCTCCACTTCGGATGTGTTGTAATTGGTGCTGATGCTAACTAATATCCACGAAGAACAACTTATTGATAATATGTTATTAAACTCGACTGATCATACAATATCATTTTCATTTAGGTTAATCCATTTCCAGTATAGACGTGCATTTGGTCTCACTACCATAATATCAAAAATATTTATTTGGAAAACAGGCGTGAAAAATTATCTAAAGCTAATAGAACTTTTGTTAGAATTGTAACTGTTCCATACAGATAAAACAATGTATCATATTATCAGTAAAGTCTAAAAAGCAAACTAATACCAGATTAGAAACCAAAACGAGAGATGTACAGGTCGGTTGCCAGTCTTGAAGGACCTTCCTGCCGGTAAAGTGGACATACACTCTTGTCAGCTGAGAATTCTCCTTGTTGACACTTCGTCGGAGAAATGGCGGCCGGAGTGAGACAGGAGCTTGCACAGCTTATGAATTCAAGCGGATCCCACAAAGATCTCGCTGGAAAGTATGTATTGAGCAAAAAAAATTGAAAATATATGTGAATGGAGATATACATTACTTTCAACCCGAGTGTCACGTTTAGAGTGAATTATAAAGCGTCAATGAGCAGGCCGCCGATGCTATGCTAGTTCTCAAATTAGCATAAAACTGTAGCAACCGGTACAGCTATACCCAAAGATGGTGGATAAATTAAGATGTCCCACTCAGGCCGTTTACCATTTAAAAAATGGTAAGTTCCGGTCTGTTTAACTGTGGTTCTTCCATAGGCACCAATGCATTGGCAGCTGGGTCTGGTCTGTAGCTGACTATGCTATATGTACAAGAAACAACGAGGGGTTGGGATGTCTCGCTTTCTCTTCCGTCTCTGTTGTATACCTTTTACCGGTTTGTAGCTAGCGAGACAGTATCGGTGGTTAAAAGTCTTGCCAAAGGTCTTGTTCTCAACAGTGTGCACTGCTAGTCGATCAGCTAGCTACAGACAGTAAATACACTTCAGCTAGCTAGCCTTTAATAATAATTTATTACATTTCTATAGCGCTTTTCATAACAATCTCAAATCTCTAGAAAAGCATAAAACACACAAGTAATAGGTCATGAGTAGTCTAGCTATGTAACAGTATAGTTAGGTCAACCAATAGAGTCCAAATCTTTGAGAGCATGCATCCTCCAAAGATGGAGAGGGACAGTTCATGGCTTGATCAGAGGAAGGTGTTCAGGGAGATGGGTGAGAAAGAGTCTGGTGAGGATCATGTAGAGGGCTACTCTGGGAACCAGCCTAGTCACGATCCTTCTTTGGACGGCCGTTCCAAGGCAAAATAGCTTGCATTGCTCTGCAGTGATTTACAAAGCTAAAAAGAGCATGCCTTTCTCCAGTCAGACAAGAGTCAGATGCCAACGGCAGGGTTTTAAACAACTGGTGGGTCTATGAGTCATGTAGCTACTGGACTTCTCCTTCATAATGTACACATGGCACCCGCTTGGGGTGATGCCTCAGAGGCCCTCAGCAGCTCTGGGCACCATAAATCTCACCACACACAATTCCAGGTCGCAATTGTAAATGAGAACTTGTTCTCAACTTGCCTACCTGGTTAAATAAAGGTGAAATAAATACAATTAAAATAAAAAATAAATAAGAGCACTAGCCAGTCATCCTCATTACAAGCCCTCAGCCTCAGAATGGCATTCCTTTACTGCACCTCCCATTCCTTTCAATCTTCAGGTGAGTCTTTTCTTTATGTTTTCAAAAGATCAGGAACCAGCAGCCAGGTTAAACTTAAAAAGCTGGTACAGTGTCCAGATGCATAATTCGAACAAAAACAATTAGCCAGCCAGCTAAGTAGCCAGGCCAAGAAGAGTTAGCCCACCTGCAGATTTGTGTGTCAAAACCACCATAAATACGCAATAAAACTCCATGTTATCAAAAACATAACAGCTGATTTTAAAATAACGCAATTAAAAACACTTAATCATGATTCAATATAAACTTGATTAAATATATATATATTTACAGGAGCTCTCTGCTTAGGCTGCTACTGGGGCGCCATGGCGAGTACAGACCAAATCATGTAACAATTGTTAACCCACTTAACTGTATTTTGCTTGTTATTTCAATGTGTGTATTGTTTCTTATTTGGTGATTATAGGCTTGCTATTCCATTTCCGTTTTGTCATTTCTGGAAGTGCATTTGTGAAAATAATGTTCAATTCTCAAGTCATGAATATCATTTATAACTTAAGATCGCTATCTAATCCCACCCTTTTATCGATTGTAGATATCGACAGATTCTGGAGAAGGCCATCCAATTCACAGATGCAGAACAATTGGAATCGTTAAAAGCATTCGTCGAAGCAAGTGAGTATCCTGCACAAAGTGAAGGATAGAATACATCCTGCTGCACACCGGTGCTACATACATTCCCCCTTTTCCTTTGTACAACCATAGCTCATAAATCACATGACTGTATACCCTTTCTAACTGTAATGCTCTCCTGCCCTGCAGTGGTCAATGAGAACGTCAGCTTAGTGATCTCTAGACAGCTGCTGACAGACTTCTGCACAAACATCCCCAGTCTTCCTGACAGCACAGCCAAGGCAGTCTACCACTTCACACTAGAGAAGATACAGCCCAGGGTCATCTCTTTTGAAGAACAGGTGAGTACTGTAATACTTTACTCATTGGGCCTGTGTTTCTGCTGGTTTTCTCTTTTGTCTGGCACTTGATTGCTCACAGAGTGCACAGTGCACACACCTGGTGTCCCAGATCTAGGCTAGACACTGGTTGGAAAGAAATAATACAAATGTCTACCCTATGTCTAAATCCCATGTCTACCCCCAGGTGGCCTCCATCAGACAGCACTTAGCCACCATCTATGAGAAGGAGGAGGACTGGAGAAACGCTGCTCAGGTTCTAGTGGGCATTCCTCTGGAAACAGGACAGAAGTAAGTCACTTTAGTCCAGTGTTTCCAGATATATTGCTGGGGGACCCCGCCGGGAGTGTCCAATTTTGTTCTAGCTCAGCACTAACATGTATGATTCAAGTAACCAACCTTCTTGCCCTCTTGTCCAGGCAGTACAACGTAGACTATAAGTTGGACACGTACCTGAAGATCGCCCGTCTGTACCTGGAGGATGACGACCCTGTCCAGGCCGAGGCCTACATCAACAGGGCCTCTCTGCTCCAGAACGAGTCCACCAACGAACAGCTACAGGTCCACTACAAAGTGTGCTACGCCAGAGTGCTGGACTACAGGAGGAAGTTTATCGAGGCGGCGCAGCGGTACAACGAGCTCTCCTACAAGTCCATCGTCCACGAGACCGAGCGTCTGGAGGCCCTGAAGCACGCTCTCCACTGCACCATCCTGGCATCAGCGGGTACCTGCCACTGTTTTTGCACGGTTTGGTGTGTTGTCAGTCGCAGCGTGATAAGACGGCGTGCCGTTAAAGCAGTTCTGACTGTGCCATTGCTACGTCGTTGTTTTTGTTTTTTGGGACTCCGGATTTTGCCTTGGCCTTTTATTGGGGCGGCAAGTAGTAACTTGTTACTTCTCTCCTCTCTCTCTCTCTCTCTCCTCTCTCTCCAGGCCAGCAGCGCTCCCGTATGTTAGCCACCCTGTTTAAAGACGAGCGCTGTCAGCAGCTGGCGGCCTACGGCATCCTAGAGAAGATGTACCTGGACCGGATCATCAGGGGGAGCCAGCTGCAGGAGTTTGCGGCCATGCTCATGCCACACCAGAAGGCCACCATGGCAGACGGTCAGTCTCTGCCTCGCCCTCTCTCCGCGGCCCTTAAGTTATTCTACCGATTTGTGTAATGAGAAAATATGCTCAGCTGCATGACTGTGGGTTTCTGTTTGTAGGCTCCAGCATATTGGACAGAGCTGTTATTGAACACAACCTGCTGTCTGCTAGCAAACTTTACAACAACATCACGTTTGAAGAGCTAGGAGCGCTTTTGGAGATCCCTCCCGCTAAGGTAAGATGAATTTCAACATACAAGACCCCAACAGGTGTAAGTGTTGCTTTTGGGTGGGGGGTGGGGGGATATGTATAGGGTTTTTGTAATGTGTTCTGTTACTTACTATATTTGTAAATGGTGAAAATCAGGCCCATTTTTAAACTGTTCTTTAATATGTGATCAAGGATGACAGTTTGTGTAGGAATCTTATTCCTCAAGACATTTAGTATCTGATGGAAAACAATTACTTTTCAGTGAAAGAATTGGGAATGTGATTTATGATTAAAGTAGCGTTTTGAGGGCATAACCAGAACCTTTTAGTATGACAGGTTGAAGTGGGGGGGAAATAACCCCAATTATTTTCTGTATTTTCTTCAAAACACCCTAACACAGACATACAGTATTTATCCCAAACTATAAATGCAATAATATTTTGAGGTATTGTAATATGAACGTTGAAGTGTCAGTTTTAAAAGAAGCAGCATTACGTAGAAGGCTTGCATTTTGAATATATATGTTGTTGTGCAGGACGATTGTCCCGATGGTGAGGTCCCTGGTTACAGATGCAATCTGGTAGGGAACATAATCACTACTTTACTAATGAATGAGGTGTGAAACCCAAAATACAGAACTAAAATTAATTGAAATAAAAGCCTTGTTTGGCTCTGTCTCTCTCTGTCTCTCTCTCGTCTTTCATTCTTTCTTTCTTTCTTTCTTTCTTTCTTGTCTTTCTCAAAATGTCTCGCTTGAAGACGTGAAAGAATCAGAACTGAATGTGCACTCCCCTCATGATACCGGTGGTCTCTGTTTATTCATCTCTGTTTTTGTGAACGTAAAAGCTGTTTTTGTCATTCTAAAGACTCGTATTGTGTCGTATTTTGCCAGGTAGGCTTCTTCAGGTAGTGGGATTGGGGACGCAGTACTCATAGCCGTGTGAGAATGTAGTCTTGATTAAGGATCAAGTTGATTTAGGGCCACCTAAGACATCTGTCATGTATTGTCTCTGTGGTAAGTAGTAAATGAAGGTTATTAAAGAATGAAAAGAAAGATGTTGTACTGTACAAATAAATGACCTATGTTGGAATGACAGGAAAGCAGTGGAGATGGTTTGTTTAGGTTTTAATGATCCAGGCATTAGAAAGGTCTGAGCTTGCCTGAACTAAGTATTTCTATTCTATCTACATGGAACAGTGCAATCTGAGTTCCCCTCTCTGTTGGATATTTGGGTTCTTGTTGTTACCCAGTCGTCCATTACAGGCATATCTTATATCCTACAGTATGTGTTGCTAAAACTGTTTCTGTCCCCATTCTCCCCCTTTTTCAACTGCTGAATTGAAAGGATTGTAGAGTTGTGTGAACTACTCATTGGTTTACGTGTAAATGGACTAGGCTACCACATTCATAAAAGGAGTAAATCTGTGAGATTTACTGTGTGTGTGTGTGTGTATCATTGAAAGAACATGAACTGCATGTCTTGCTACAGTGGACTTACAGTGTAGATATTAAATAGAACAGTGGGATGGAGTTAGTGAATTATAACGGGAGTGAGACACTACACTACATTTCTCCATTGGGCTGGGTGAGACCGAAATACATTGTAATTTGTAGGTAATGCATACCGTTACAGCTGCCATACCCATTGGCTGTGTTGTGGTTAAGTATTACAGTAGTTATGTACACAGACTAACACCACTTCATACTCCTATTGGCCTGGAATGAATTTGATCATCTTTCACTGGCCCAGTCCAAAAACAACCCCTACCCCCTAGCCACTTCATGGGGATCTGAGAGGATTGTACGCTAAGCAATATGGCTAGCAGTCCACCAAGGCTAGAGGCAAGGGGCTAGGGTGTGTTTCTGGCCCAGGGCCTTTGTATTAACTCGTTGTTGCCGTGTTCCTGTGCAGTAGTGTAGTGTGAGTGTGCATGGAGATGCCAGTGAGCTGTCCCTCTCTGTCCCTGTCCCCCAGGCTGAGAAGATCGCCTCCCAGATGATCACTGAGGGACGCATGAACGGCTTCATCGACCAGATCGATGGAATCGTCCACTTTGAGAGTGAGTAGTTAGCTGTGCCCAGACTCCTCTATTGAAAGAAGTCTCCGGCTATGCCCGCTGCCCAGTCGGCTCTAGGAGGATGAGATGCCTCCCTCTCTAGGTTAGGACCTGGTTCCCGTGGCTCCTATCTGGAGCGACTATAATCCTAGGCTTGCTTTTTTGGAAGGACTTTGTCTTTTTCAGTGTCAGAATTTTTTTCTCAGCATTATTCCTTTTTTAAATAAGATACTTAACTCTCTCGCTCTTTCCCTCCCCCTCTCTTGCTCTGTCTTTCAGCACGGGAGCCCCTGCCCACCTGGGACAAGCAGATCCAGTCTCTGTGTTTCCAGGTGAACAACCTGCTGGAGAAGATCACTGCGGCTGCTCCTGAGTGGACAGCCCAGGCCATAGAGGCTCAGATGACCCAGTAGACTGACTGACACCCCCTGGCATGGAACACATCACCCACACCGGGGCACCCCATCTCCCTATTCCCTATGGAGGGTGCCATTTTGGACAAAGCCCCCAATTGTTTCCCCTAGAGGTTTTGGCTGGTTGGCTGGGCAAAGGTATGCAAGATCGTGCATCGCCGTACTCTACTGTGGACTGCAAACTCCAAATTGTTCAGTTGAAGCCAGATCCAGATGTTTTTTTGGCATGGGCTGATAGAGCTTCGCCGAGTGTCCCGTCTCTCTCTCTCGCTCTCTCTCCCTGGAGACAAGTTCCAATCTGGTGGTTCTCCAGCATGTTTCTCTACTGTTGATTATGCTTGGAGGTTACCATTCATCTTTCTAGGACTAATTAATGGATGCTTGAATCCATTGGCTCATCAAGTTACCAGTTGTTGCCATCTCGTGTATACTTTGATTCAGACACTGGTGTCCCACAGTGAAGGTGTTTGTTATTCAGGTTGAAATGTGAAAGACACACGGGCAATTCCTACTGACACTCTTTATTTGTTGCTGTGTGCTCTTGTGCGAGGATCTTGTTACATTCTGTTTGGAGACATTTTGTCAGACCTGGAGTGCAACATCAACAAAGAGATGAATAAAAGTTGAAAAAGAAGTTTGTGTTTAAAAAATTATATATATATATTCTGCATAATCTGCTCTTTTTCATCACAATTTGTGTTCCTGCTATGTTTTATCCGGTTGAAGTTGCAAATTCAGACTTCTTCAGCAAGGTCCACGTTTGACACTTAGTGTCTTCCCCCTGGTTTCTCTGAAAGAGAACGTTTGAATCACAATTTACTTACACCCCGTCAGTAAGAATGACATTGTGCCAGTTTGATTAGACTACAGCGTGATACAGAAACTCAAATAGTTTATGGATGATAAATTGCAGTAGTAATCAATAACAATGCTTTACATAACCAGATTTAGCCATGCATTTTCTATACACAGTCCCCCTATAATCCAGATCCAAACAGCCTGTTTCCCTGTATAACAACTCATTGGCGTAAGTGACTCCGTTGGATCCACACACAGCTCTGTCCAATATGCTGGAACCTACAAGGGACAGCCAGGCAGCTGGTAGTTGTAGCACATGATGAGGAGTTGCATGTTGTGAGTCTTTCCTCCCAGAGTTTTAATTTGTTTAAATTGGCCAATATGTTTAGTTGCATAAGAAAAAGTAGTTGATTCAACTCTTCGTATCAAAATAACTAGAATTGGATACATTACCTTCTTAGAGTCCCCCCCCCCATCTGATGGACAAAACATTGACGTTATAAAGTGACACAACATTTACAATACATACAACCATTTACATTTCAATGGTAAAGAGCTATGCTTACTTGAGAGGCAGGGTGAGATGAGAAGAAGGAGAAAAGTAGGTTTTACCATGCATATTGACAACTGCAGTAGTCAGCTATGGTGAGTAATTCTCCTGGTAATGGTGAGTGATTCGCCTGGTAATGGTGAGTATTTCTCCTGGTAATGGTGAGTGATTCTCCTGGTAATGGTGAGTATTTCTCCTGGTAATGGTGAGTATTTCTCCTGGTTATGGTGAGTGATTCTCCTGGTAATGGTGAGTGATTCTCCTGGTAATGGTGAGTGATTCTCCTGGTAATGGTGAGTGATTCTCCTGGTAATGGTGAGTGATTCTCCTGGTAATGGTGAGTGATTTGCCTGGTAATGGTGAGTATTTCTCCTGGTAATGGTGAGTGATTCTCCTGGTAATGGTGAGTGATTCTCCTGGTAATGGTGAGTGATTCTCCTGGTAATGGTGAGTGATTCTCCTGGTAATGGTGAGTGATTCTCCTGGTAATGGTGAGTATTTCTCCTGGTAATGGTGAGTGATTCTCCTGGTAATGGTGAGTATTTCTCCTGGTAATGGTGAGTGATTCTCTTGGTAATAAATGTCTATATACTCTTATCAGTGTTTGGGAAACCAGTTCATCAATGACCTGACCTCATGTCTGTCCAAAGTCCCCCTTCTGCTCTATTGACAGTGACACACAAAATCTCAAACAGTATCACCACAGATATCCAAGCGGTTGTGTATTTATCAGGTATCATAAATTAGCATATCACACACAACAGAGGGGAACAGAGGGGAACACTTCCTGTATGGCAGGGCTCCGTTTGACAATTACATGATTAATCTACCTGCCATAATCTCCAATGGACTTGTGGTTTGTCACTGCCTTTATCTCTATTGCAAAATATGGGTAACTCGTAGGTCTAAAGTTTAATGACCAGTTTAACCTGTACATGTGTACAGTGCTTCACCCTGAGGTGTGTCTGAGAAATTATTAACTGACTTGAGTTATATCGCTGCTCAGATGATCTTTTACTTGTTTTGTGTACAATCATTTTTTATTTTATTCATTATAATGTAACATAGAAGTGGTCCATACCAGCAGTAAAGGGGGAGAAACATTAAAAAAAAATAAGAGAGAATATATATATTTGACTGATGTGCAATTTCTAGGAATTTGGGAATAATCAAGCCACAATACATGTCCTACTATTGTAGCATTGGAGCGTTTTAATAGCATTTATATTGACAAATTATGTTTGGTAAAAAGAATACCGGACATTTATTGCTTTCTGTTTCTTGTCTCAAATGCAAAAACGAATTCAGAAGACTGGAAGTGGAGCTCAAATCTTTTTCTTCAGGCATCTGGCGCCATCTAGAGGAAAAGAGACATGAATACCAGTAAACGCTAGTACATCTTGTCTTTTAAAACGCTTCACCTGTTCTACTGTATGAGGATGAACATGCCACAAAGAACACAAATGACTCAATGTGTTACGCTTACATAAGGTTGAAGGGGCCAGTAGGTCCAATGAGCATTATGGCTTCACTACAGTTTCGACAGCACTCCCATCAATTCGAGGCACGGCATCATTTACACCAGTCTCTTATTTGAGCAGCTCTTTCAGTACCCGCTGATGTGTGCAAGGGACCTTGTAATAAGCTATTTGGCTGTAGCACAAAGGTTTAAAAGATGCACTCAGGTGTGTGGGTGGGTGGGTGGGTGGGTGGGTGAGATTGTTTCTATCGGAAAATAAGTAGCTGTGCTGTGAAACATGGACAGAATCGTGCTTGTACCTGAGCTCAGAAGATCCCCTGCTCCTTCCTCAGATCTATGTCTCTCTTCAGCTGACAGGTAGAGCAGACCCTACACCACAAGATGGAACAGAAGTCCCCAAACAAGGAGCCCTGGACACCAAACCGAACAAGACAGTTAGTGCAGCAGAGAAGCAAGGAGAGCCTCAGACATCTGAGCCTGTCCCTCTGGTTAGAATGTTTCATGTGACTGAGGAACAGTTATAGAGCCTGGTATAACTATATTGCTGCAGTATATGAAAGGAACTCGCCTTAATGTTGTATCTGGTACGGTACATGGCGCGCATGGCCATGGTTGGCCCACACAGACAACACTCATCCATATCACTGGCGATAGAACAGCTCAGACAAGGGAAGCACCACCAACCATAACAACCTGAGAGGGAGAAAGTACGGTAGAAGTACATTATACTGTTTCTAACTCTCAGTCCAGGAGAGAAGGAGAAAGCAAATGTTTTTTTTAAGTCCATTCTGCTAGCTCAGTCATGGATGAAATGAAGAAAAAATCCTGGACGCACAAAAGATATACAGCCGCTCTTACTTAAATAGGAATTTCTGTCCTCTTACATGTCCCACAGTCACTGAAGACGTCGCAGAGGCCCGTCTGGAAGTCTGATGGATGGTAGCTCCCTGGTTGTCGAGTTATGGCAGCCATGGTCTCTCTATGGAAGATAACATGGCACAGGTCATCGTTAAGTACGACCTAAACAACGGCTCTTAGCTGTTCTGTTCCTTATTGTTCCTAAATGGTTCCTACATTGTGGTACTATTACCGTGTTCTCAGTTCTCTGCACCATGCAAGAGAAGCTACCAGGAGCCTAAGCAAAATGTATGGAGAATTCTCCCATGGAGAATTCATGCATATTTGTCATGAAAACATGATAAAACCTGACTCGTGAAAAATCCTTGTCAAAACAGTTTCTATAGTTATTACTTCACCTACAAACAGGATTTCCAGCCATGTGATAACTTATTGTGAAATAAATCTCACCGGTATGATGTAGTTGAGCTGAATGACAGTACTGTTCAGAAGAAGAGGCGAGAATCCTCGGTGGCGGCAGGTGGAGAACTGAGGGAAGGTACTGGGAAGGAACATAATATATACAGTTTCAGGACAGGTGATTGACATGGCCATATACTTTACAGCCACTAAGAGTAGGGACTAACTACCAATAGAAAACTTTATTACACGAAGATGCACAAACAAGGAAATGAACATTCAGTTTTTCATGTTTAAAAAACATTATTAAAATGATTTTATTATGTTGGCTTGTCCATAAGGGAGGTGAACCACAATGACTTTGTGAATATGAAGATGAAAATCTCTTGTACATTAATTCCATGGCTCTATACCTCATAACTAAATTCAATTTGAGACATACAGTGCCTTGCGAAAGTATTCGGCCCCCTTGAACTTTGCGACCTTTTGCCACATTTCAGGCTTCAAACATAAAGATATAAAACTGTATGTTTTTGTGAAGAATCAACAACAAGTGGGACACAATCAAGAAGTGGAACGACATTTATTGGATATTTCAAACTTTTTTAACAAATCAAAAACTGAAAAATTGGGCGTGCAAAATTATTCAGCCCCTTTACTTTCAGTGCAGCAAACTCTCTCCAGAAGTTCAGTGAGGATCTCTGAATGATCCAATGTTGACCTAAATGACTAATGATGATAAATACAATCCACCTGTGTGTAATCAAGTCTCCGTATAAATGCACCTGCACTGTGATAGTCTCAGAGGTCCGTTAAAAGCGCAGAGAGCATCATGAAGAACAAGGAACACACCAGGCAGGTCCGAGATACTGTTGTGAAGAAGTTTAAAGCCGGATTTGGATACAAAAAGATTTCCCAAGCTTTAAACATCCCAAGGAGCACTGTGCAAGCGATAATATTGAAATGGAAGGAGTATCAGACCACTGCAAATCTACCAAGACCTGGCTGTCCCTCTAAACTTTCAGCTCATACAAGGAGAAGACTGATCAGAGATGCAGCCAAGAGGCCCATGATCACTCTGGATGAACTACAGAGATCTACAGCTGAGGTGGGAGACTCTGTCCATAGGACAACAATCAGTCGTATATTGCACAAATCTGGCCTTTATGGAAGAGTGGCAAGAAGAAAGCCATTTCTTAAAGATATCCATAAAAAGTGTTGGTTAAAGTTTGCCACAAGCCACCTGGGAGACACACCAAACATGTGGAAGAAGGTGCTCTGGTCAGATGAAACCAAAATTGAACTTTTTGGCAACAATGCAAAACGTTATGTTTGGCGTAAAAGCAACACAGCTGAACACACCATCCCCACTGTCAAACATGGTGGTGGCAGCATCATGGTTTGGGCCTGCTTTTCTTCAGCAGGGACAGGGAAGATGGTTCAAATTGATGGGAAGATGGATGGAGCCAAATACAGGACCATTCTGGAAGAAAACCTGATGGAGTCTGCAAAAGACCTGAGACTGGGACGGAGATTTGTCTTCCAACAAGACAATGATCCAAAACATAAAGCAAAATCTACAATGGAATGGTTCAAAAATAAACATATCCAGGTGTTAGAATGGCCAAGTCAAAGTCCAGACCATAATCCAATCGAGAATCTGTGGAAAGAACTGAAAACTGGTGTTCACAAATGCTTTCCATCCAACCTCACTGAGCTCGAGCTGTTTTGCAAGGAGGAATGGGAAAAAATGTCAGTCTCTCGATGTGCAAAACTGATAGAGACATACCCCAAGCGACTTACAGCTGTAATCGCAGCAAAAGGTGGTGCTACAAAGTATTAACTTAAGGGGGCTGAATAATTTTGCACGCCCAATTTTTCAGTTTTTGATTTGTTAAAAAAGTTTGAAATATCCAATAAATGTCGTTCCACTTCCTGATTGTGTCCCACTTGTTGTTGATTCTTCACAAAAAAATACAGTTTTATATCTTTATGTTTGAAGCCTGAAATGTGGCAAAAGGTTGCAAAGTTCAAGGGGGCCGAATACTTTCGCAAGGCACTGTATGTGTGGCACATGTATAGCGCCTATATAGGCATGAGGTCAAGCACCAGTTTAAGGCCTAAAAAGTAAAGGGGGCTTATCTTACAAACTGATAATAATTATACAATAATAATGGATCCCTGTATTCATCTTTCAGTCACAATTATGAGCTGTTAACGCCAAGGTTCAAAGTTTTCCATGAACAGCTACTGCACCCCATGTGATGGTGTCTGTGATAAACATTTGGATCTGGTAGTATTGGTAAGGTTAAATGGTGTTGGGGAAGGTCCTCTTAAAACATAGTTTACCAAGAAATGACTTAACTTCTACTTAAGGTACACTAAAGCTACCCTTAAAAAAATTTATATCATTTTACTTAAGTAAAGTTACTTTGAACAAGTAGTTCACTACATCCAAACTACTTCATGAAAAAGCCTCATATCTAAATCTGAAATGTCACAGACTACAAAATGCACGACAGATCATTCCGGGGTCAATTGTTAACGGAATGTGTTATTTAGCCAATTAAACACAAAAGTGAGAATTAGGCAGGTCTGATGCCGTTTAGGAAAATGATTGCCTACTTCACCCACATTTTATTTTCCTTTAGCAAAAAAGTAGTATGTAGTTCCAGTAGTTAGCTACACCTCTGCACGGCAAAAAAAAAGGAATTAACTATTGAAAACGCTACCAAGCTTTGAATTGAGTTCAACTACCACTACTTGAAAATGGAGGTAAGTTACTAGTTGAACTACATGACTCCCCAACCCGGGGGTTAAACCAACTTACCATGGTAACATATCTACCATGAGCATAGTAATTTAAAAAAAAAGAATAACATATATATATATATATATATATATATATATACACACACTCTCATTACAGGTGTGTGTGTTAGAGAGAGGGAGCAAAAGAGGAGGAGGAAGGGATTCTGTTTGCACACATTTTGCTTGAAAGGGGTTTTACAGGTGTATGCTATGCTACCATCCTCTTGTGTCAACAATGGTGATTCAAAGGTCAACATACAGTAAAATCTGATGTTTGATTGTCACATACACCAGCTAGGGGCAGTGAAATGTGTTGTTTTACAGTGCCTTGCTCAAGGCAGTACAACCAAAAAAATGACATGTCATATGTTTACTAAAGACTTTATGGTTTTGTGTTTTTATATTTCTATTAGTTTTAAGATTTTCTTTTGAAATAAAAGAAAGGAAAATAAAAAATTATTGGTCACATACACATATTTAGCAGATGTTATTGCGGGTGTAGCGAAATGCTTGTGTTCCAGGCTCTAGCAGTGCAGTGCGTCTAACAATTCACAAAAATAAACACATCTAAAAGTACAATCATGGAATTAATAAATATACTGTGCATTCGGGAAAGTATTCAGACCCCTTCCCCTTTTCCACATTTTGTTACATCACAGCCTTATTCTAAAATGTATTAAATCACATTTTCCTCATCAATCTACACACAATAGCCCACAATGACAAAGTGATAACAGATTTTTTTGAAATTGGAGCAAATGCGTGTATATATACAAACTCAGCAAAAAAATAAATGTCCTCTCACTGTCAACTGTGTTTATTTTCAGCAAACTTAACATGTGTAAATATTTGTATGAACATAACAAGATTCAACAACTGAGACATACACTAAACAAGTTCCACAGACATGTGACTAACATAAATGGAATAATGTGTCCCTGAACAAAGGGGGGGTCAAAATCAAAAGTAACAATCAGTATAGTGTGTGACCACCAGCTACATTAGGTACTGCAGTGCATCTCCTCCTCATGGACTGCACCAGATTTGCCAGATCTTGCAGTGAGATGTTTCCCCACTCTTCCACCAAAGCACCTGCAAGTTCCCAGACATGTCTGGGGAGAATGGCCCTAGGCCTCATCCTCCGATACAACAGGTCCCAATCGTGCTCAATTGGCCTAGCGTCGTCCGTTTTAGGGAGGGCTTGGTCGGTAGGGGTGTCCTTGTCTCATCGCGCACCAGCGACTCCTGTGGCGGGCCGGGCGCAGTGCGCTCTAACCAAGGTGGCCAGGTACACGGTGTTTTGAGAAAGTATTGAGAAACCTTTGTTATTGTCCAAATACTTATGTTCCACTATAATTTGCAAATAAATTCATTAAAAATCCTACAATGTGATTTTCTGGATTTTTTTTCTCATTTTATCTGTCATAGTTGAAGTGTACCTATGATGAAAATACAGGCCTCTCTCATCTTTTTAAGTGGGAGAACTTGCACAATTGGTGGCTGACTATATACTTTTTTGCCCCACTGTATGTGATATTTCAGTATTTTTTTTATATACCTTTGCAAAAATGTCTAAAATCCTGTTTTTGCTTTGTTGTTATGGGGGTATTGCGTGTAGATTGAAGAGTAAAAAAAACAATTGAATACATTTTAGAATAAGGCTGTGACATAACAACATTTCCAAAAGGGGAAGGGTTCTGAATACTTTCCCAATGCACTGCATGTGAAGATGATACCTTTATGTATCTCTGTGGGTGCTGCTTGTAGAAACATTATTTTGTTGAGTTTACATTTAAATGATAACGTCAATGGTTATGTTCAAGATGATCAAAACCGCAATGTTTCATGGGTAAATTTCGACTGACTGACTGATCTTCAAATTCGAATGAGTTGTTATTTATGACGCAAGGTGACTTGTAGATCAGTCAGTCAGCAGTCGCCTGCAGTCGTTTTGATGCTCTCAAACACGTCCATTCTCAATGTGACATGCCAGATTCAGAAGCTTGAAAACCCAATTAGAAAAAAAATGAAAACCCCATTAGATTTTTCCCCAACCAAAACTAAAACTGAACATCAGTCATGGTTAATTTTATTTTAGTTTGTTTTGGAGTCAAATATAATAGTTTCAGTCTATTTTAGTTTTTCAAACAGGTTTATTAATGATTTTATTTCAATTTATTACCA
Organism: Oncorhynchus mykiss; assembly: GCF_013265735.2. NCBI lineage: Eukaryota > Metazoa > Chordata > Actinopteri > Salmoniformes > Salmonidae > Oncorhynchus > Oncorhynchus mykiss. The sequence continues at coordinate 42,040,462 of NC_048569.1, forward strand.
GCCTGTTCAACCTCTCTTTCATATCGTCTGAGATCCCCAAGGACTGGAAAGCTGCCGCGGTCATCTCCCTCTTCAAAGGGGGAGACACCCTGGACCCAAACTGTTACAGACCTATATCCATCCTGTCCTGCCTATCGAAAGCCAAGTCAACAAACAGATCACTGACCATCTCGAATCCCACCGTACCTTCTCCGCTGTGCAATCTGGTTTCCGAGCCGGTAACGGGTGCACCTCAGCCACGCTCAAGGTACTAAACGATATCATAACCGCCATCGATAAAAGACAGTACTGTGCAGCCGTCTTCATCGACCTGGCCAAGGCTTTCGACTCTGTCAATCACCATATTCTTATCGGCAGACTCAGTGGCCTCGGTTTTTCTAATGACTGCCTCGCCTGGTTCACCAACTACTTTGTAGACAGAGTTCAATGTGTAAAATTGGAGGGCATGTTGTCCGGTCCTCTGGCAGTCTCTATGGGGATGCCACAGGGTTCAATTCTCGGGCCGACTATTTTCTCTGTAAATATCAATGATCTTGCTCTTGCTGCAGGCGATTCCCTGATCCACCTCTACTATCCTACCGATCCTCGACTTCGGCGTGGTCATCTACAAAATAGCTTCCAATACTCTCCTCAGCAAACTGGATGCAGTTTATCACAGTGCCATCCGTTTTGTTACTAAAGCACCTTATACCACCCACCACTGCGACCTGTATGCTCTAGTCGGCTGGCCCTCGCTACATATTCGTCGCCAGACCCACTGGCTCCAGGTCATCTACAAGTCCATGCTAGGTAAAGCTCCGCCTTATCTCAGTTCACTGGTCACGATGGCAACACCCACCCGTAGCACGCGTTCCAGCAGGTGTATCTCACTGATCATCCCTAAAGCCAACACCTCATTTGGCCGCCTTACCTTCCAGTTCTCTGCTGCCTGTGACTGGAACGAATTGCAAAAATCTTTGAAGTTGGAGACTTTTAGCTCCCTCAACAACTTTAAACATCTGCTATCTGACCAGTGTTAATCTGCTAAATTGTAATTATTCGCCTACCTCCTCATGCCTTTTGCACACAATGTATATAGACTCTTTTTTTTCTACTGTGTTATTGACTTGTTTATTGTTTACTCCATGTGTAACTGTGTTGTTGTCTGTTCACACTGCTATGCTTTATCTTGGCCAGGTCGCAGTTGTAAATGAGAACTTGTTCTCAACTAGCCTACCTGGTTAAATAAAGGTGAAATAAAAAATAAATTGTAAAAGTTGCTATATTGTTTTTGAACACAAGAAGGCGCAACAATTCTTCAAAAAGTTCTGTGTTCATCGTCAGAGTGATTCTCCTTCTTAAGTAGGTTACACACTACATTCTGCAAAATTGCTTTGCTATTTGACTCATCTAATTTTTCCCTAGGCCAACTCAGTCACTGTTGCATTTCAGCAACATCACTAGGCATATAATTGTTTTATTGGTAGACAATATAATTTTATTTAAACCATATCTATTTTTCCATAACAAGAATACATATAGGATATTGTTAGCTTTGTCAAAAATTAGACCTGTAGAGTTTTACATATTGTACACTATAGCTGGTATACCATAAGAGGCCAAGGTCTTGGGCAGGCTATTAAAGTTAACCAATTTCACTACTATATGTTAGTTAGGTCTCAGAAAAATAATGTTTTTCTACACCTGTGTATAACTTCGTTGCAATAAACACTTTTAAGTATGCCAAACTTTTTTCTACTGTGATAGTTGGCAAAAACAGTAAATTATGCTACACTTTGTGCTTATAGGTTCTGGAAAAAAGAAGTTCCTGAAACCTATTTGTACCCCCCCCCCCCCCCCCCCCCCCCCCCCCGCACGTGATATTAGATCGGAACATGCGCACAGCTGATGTTAGAATACGCACATCTGCAATGACGTCAGCTGAACCTCCCAGCCTGAAAAAGCTGCCAATTTGAAGCAGCTCAGAACTTGGCTATGGTTCCAGACCGGGTATACTGTATTAAAGGGTGCTACCTCAACTCAATTTAGCTGTGTTGCATACACTGTCCTAGATGTAGACTATTTGTTATTATTGTGCAGCATACTACCTGCGTTATCCAAAATAATAACAACTCAGCAAACACACCAAGTCTATTTTAAAGAGGACAGTTGGGCTATGAATTAGGTCTCCTTATTTTGGAGATAGTTTAAAAGTTATTCTTGGGGATAGACTTTTCTGCTAAGACATTTATGTTCCTCTGTTTTCTCTCTCATGGGGATATAGAAAATGGCATAAACCGAAAAGTGATGGACAGAGGAGAGAAGTCATCTGGCTACTACGGAATTTCATAACGTTACTCTACTCTACACAGTTGGGCTTTGCCGCTGACAATGAAGATGAGGACGGTAACTATCTGCTTGTAGTCTATCAGCACTCCATAGACACAACTAGAGAATGCTATGTGTCTCTCATGCACTTTTAACGGAGCCGCCGCAGATCCCTTTTCTTTCAAATATGTAGGCTAACCATCTTTTTTTCTTTTTTTTTACAACAGAAAATGCAATGATTTATCTTTCACATTGTAGCGTACATCTTCTGGAAAACCTATTTTTGTGATTTTAACTAAATTAGAACTAGTTGAAACGTGGAGAAAGTACAACCCTATAGGCACTTGGCATTCCTTACACATACAGTGGAGTGTTTGGTGAGTAAATGTTGGTTAAAGTTGGATCCACTATTTCTTCCAGCGTTTATTGAAAAATCACGTGTCTCTTAAAACTGGTTTGATGTCTAAGCACTTGGCATAGCCTACTTTATCTGCACTGTTAGAATTTATAACTCACTGAAACAGATCCACATCTGCAAGAACGGTCCGTCTCTGCCTGTGTGTTAAGGCGTCAAACAAACCCATATGACTTGAGCGAGATAGTGTCTGTCACTTCTACAAAAGCTAACAATAATTATTCCCGGCGTTTTCATACTTTTTTTTGGTAATCCCTAACACAGGAACAGTGTTGAACTGTTGGTATGATATTCCAGTTGTAGTTGAATTACATATCCTCCTAGATTAACTTGAAAGGAGCAGTTTTTTATTTTATTTCGTTCGGTCGGTGTTGTCTGATGTATTCGGGCTGGGTGCCAAATGTCTGGGTCAGACGGAGTGGCCAAGTAGATGTAGCGCTGCTGTCTGGATATGTGCCGCTAGATGTTCATTATATAGAGCTTACAGAAGGTGCAACACGCCGCTTCCAACTCTGGATTCTAGCCACAGACAGATAACCACCCATACTGTCTTTACGCACATCCGATAGATCAGAGGTGATTACTGGAATTTACGCGTTTTCACTTGGACGTAAACTTGGAACCTCGCCTGGACTTGGTTCTAAAAGTATGGCATGCCGTTTATGAGCTGTGTGAGTGAGTGACCCTCTCTTTCTTGAAGAATATCCGGTAATTGGTTTGAAATATAGACCAAGTGATTGATTTATTCACTCATTGATGGATAGGTTCAATGATAAATGTGTATGTTATTACACTATTATAACACCTTTATTTCTGCGTTATTACATACGCACACACGCACAGAGGGCTTGCTGAGAGCAACGTTAATCTTTTGATTTGCTCCTGGCTGCAGAGAGAGTCAGTGGGAGAGAGATGCCTAAACCTGTTATAGAGACAGGTGCTGTGTTGACTGAGGAGGCTGGCGGACATCGAAGCACAGGCTGCTTTTGTACTTGATCATCGTCTTGTTGTTGTGACTTGCTGTGGAATATCTGAAAGACTGACTTCTCCTTAGGCTGTGGAGATGGTATGGTGTCACAAACACCGTTAGCCACATGCATGTTGACGTTTATTGTCACGAGTCTAGTCCTGGAGGCAGAACTGAGCGATTTCCCGTTAGTTAATTAAGTCAGCTGCGAAGTTAAAATGGGCTATATTGAAAAAATGTATGAACACCAAAATGTGCTTAATTTAAGGTTAAGGTTAGCAGTGTGATTAGGGTTAAGGTTCAGGTTCGGTTTAAAATGAGATTGTATGACTTTGTGGCCGTGCCAGCTAGCGGCCACTCTGCAGAGCTGCCTGTAGATTCATGACGAAGATTCATGACGAAAAACGCTATCCTGCTAACCACAAACCATGGCATGCTGGGTAAGCAGGCTACAGGAGGAGGGTATTTCTGTCATGGAGTGTACTGTTGGTGAATATGCTGTGCAGTCGTTAGGCATACTTTTTTTTCCATGGCTAATTGTAATTTGCAGATTAGAAGTTTGGCCTATGTAGTACACTCTTAGAAAAAAGGGTTCCAAAAGGGTTATTTGGCAGTCACGATTCGAGAACCCTCTTTTCCCCAGGTAGAATGCTTTTCAGTTCCAAATAGAATGCTTTTTGGTTCCAGGTAGAACTCTTTTGGGTTCCATGTATAACCCTCTGTGGAAAGGGTTCTACATGGAACCCAAAAGGGTTCTACCTGGAACCAAAAAGGGTTTATCAAAGGGTTCTCCTAGGGACACCCGAAGAACCCTTTTAGGTTCTAGATTTTTCTAAGAGTGTAGACTAGTTGTTTTGTAGCAGGTATGCTTATTGAACTATGCAATGATGTATTCACAGGTATGCAGATGGATTGGTCAAGACAAGCTTCCAATATAGATCTAGATCTATAGATTTGCTGCTGTGGACGTGCTTGAAGTGACTGACTGACTGATCTACTGATGGATTCTAGCATCACCGCCTCCCATGATGAGTGGCTGACATGAGCTCCAAGGGAAACGCCAGTGAGGTCTGGAAGTGTCTGCTGCCCTCAGGAGGAATCTGAGTGTCTCGGAGACATTCTCTGGATGAGACCTGGATGAGACAAGAAGAGAAGAAGAAGTAGTGAGAACATTCCCCCCACAGAGGACCCAAACCATGGGCTTGTTATGGTGCCAGGCACGCCGGACTGATCGTGTGTTCCTAGCCCGTCAGTAGCACCACCACCCCCCTCACCCCTCCTCCCCCCAACCCCATGTCAGACCTTTCTCTGAATGATGGAAATTTTGCGGAAGACGCTGACTTGTATATTGATATTGAGCCTGGTGGTGGTCATGGCTTCCTCTGAATTTCAAAGACTTTCGCACAACTCACAAGGTAGGACTGCTCATTGCTTAATTGCACATCTTAACTTGCTTGATTGCAGCCAAGGTGCTAGAACTGCTCTCCTTCAGAGAAACAGATTTGTCCTCCCGGTGAGGCAGGTGTATGCATGGTTGCTGCTCATGGTCAGTGGTCAGTCAGTGAGACATCTGCAACATCTGGTGATGTTCTGACCTCATCTGGTGATGAGGTCATGTCTGTCCTGCCTGTCTGTCTGTCTGTCGGAGTTCCACCATAGACATTCTTCATTCTATGAGTTCTACTATCTGTAGGGTGTCGTCCTGTTATATTCTGTAATGGCTGGAGCGCCCCCATTGTCTTAAATATGTCACTTCTTCCTGTAGTGTATCAATGTTCTTACTCAGATTCTCATTCTGTGTTCATTTTTCTCTTCCTCGTCCTTTCCTCCTCGTACACCCCTCCTCCAATGGCTCATCTCTCCCCATCTGTTCTTTTCTGTAAAAGTGGAGTACCTGTCCTACCTGCAGCACTACCAGCTGACTGTGCCGATGCAGGTGGACGAGAACGGGGACTTCCTCAGCTACACTGTGAAACACCACCGGCCCGGTCGCAGGAGACGAACCGCCGACCCAACCAGCACCGCCGTCGGCCCAGAGCCAACCGGCCGCGCCGAACAGGACCCGGCCCAGACCCGAGTCTTCTACAGACTGTCGGCTTACGGAAAGCACTTTCACTTGAACTTGACCCTCAACCCCCAGCTGGTGTCCAAACATTTCACGGTGGAGTACTGGGGGAGAGAGGGCCTGGAGTGGAGACATGACATGGTGGAGAACTGCCACTATGTAGGATACCTGCAGGATCAGTACAGCTCCACCAGAGTAGCGCTCAGTAACTGTAAGGGCTTGGTGAGTACCATGGGATTCTGGAGTTGATGTGTTTGGTTTGGGTGTGTGTTTGGAAGGAAGCTACTGTTAGCCAGTCAGGGTATTGAAATGTGTGATGGAATGATGGAAAAGAGGACAACACAATCTGTCTGTTTCCAAGTAGAACACCCACCACCACTCTACTCCCCTTTATGGGTTTCTGTGACTTTTGTTTAGAGTATGTCTGAATGTATTTCTGGATATTTGAGTGTGTTTGAATATTATTTGAGTACTTAAGGATCTGTTTTGTGAGGAGGCCAGGAGGCCCCCATTGACCAGTCACAGAGAGTTAATACTATGCCTTCTCTTTGCTCTGGCTACCTCAGACAAACCCTCAGCTCTACTGTCACAGGATTAGACAGAGTGGAGTTTGCTAAATAGCATGTTGGCCTCCTTCCACCTGGCACAGTGCCACTTAGGATAGGGCAAAGTAGGTTAAGGCTAACGGGGAAAGCTCTCTACAGCAGGGGTTCTTAGGCTTTTTCAGCCTGGGAACATTGAGAAATTCTGTGTTTTCCTGGGACCCAAGGCCATAAAAACATGATCCCTTTTGGGGTCCTAAGCAAGATTTGGTTGACAGCGAAGAAAGAAATTGAAGTTTTAACTTACATTTTGTCATGTTAGTGATTGGAGACAGGTGCAGGAATACGTAATAGGGGGTTTTATATTCTCCACCCAAACAAAAGAGCGAGGTACAAACCTCTAAATAATACTCGAGACGAGACCCGTAAAACAAGTGCACAAATACACGTAGCATGGTAGCCAATACAACAGCACAGGTACTCACAGGACCAACGGACATGGTAGCAATAACCGACAAGGACAACGGAGAACATACTAATCAGGGGGAATGGGAACCAGGTGTGCGTAATGAGACAAGATAGTCCGGTGTTGGTGGTAATGAATCCAGTTCAGTGACGCCTAGAAGGCCGGTGACGTAGACCTCCGGAGCTGGTGAACGGAATGAGCAGCAGTACCGGGGGGGATCCGGTGACAGTACCCCCCGACGCACTGCACCAGCAGTGGGACGACACCGGCCTCGGGGACGACCACAGGGACGTGGTGCGGGTCGGTCTGGGCGCCGATGGTGAAAATCCCTGGTCAGCGAAGCGTCCAGGATGTGCGTACCCCTACCAGTCGATGAGGTACTGGAGACACCCCGCACGACGCCTCGAATCCAGGAATTCACGGACCGAGTATGCCGGAACCTCCCTCGATGTCCAGAGGAGGAGGTCCGTCTGTGTCCAGCCTCAGCGAGGAGACCAGGCACCACTGGCCTGAGGAGAGAAACATGAAAAGTCAAGTTAATGCGGTAATCAGCAGGGAGATGCAAATGGTATGTTACCTCATTAACCCTCCTCAGGACTTTAAACGGCCCCACAAACCGCAGGCTCAGTTTCCGGCAGGGCAGGCGGAGGGGTAGGTTCTGGGTGGAGAGCCAGACAGGCGCCTGCGGTGGTGGTCGGCCTGTTCCTTGTGCCGACGCACAGAGATGAGTGTGTGCCGTCCAACGAAGCCGCTGGGGACTTCCTCTCAGCAGGGAGGTAAGAGGAGCGACCACTCTGCTGAAGCCCCTGGATGAACCAATTAGTTGGCAAACCCCAGGTATCGCTGGACTGCTTTCATGAAGTTGGGGATGGGCCATGACCTGAGTGCGCTGACGCGTTGCTCCTCCTTCTCCACTCCGTGGATATGAAGTAGCCCAAAAAGGACACGGGCCGCTGGAAAAACAAACACTTCTCTTGTTTAACATATAGATCATGCTCCAACGGTCTTCCCAGCACAGATCTGACTAACGAGACATGCTGGGCGCGGTCAGCAGAATAGACCAAAATGTTGTCTATATAAAACACTACACCACGTCCCAGCATGTCCCGAAATACTTCATCAATAAAGGCCTGGATGACTGAAGGAGCATTAGACAGGCCAAAAGGCATTACGAGATGCTCGTAATGGCCCGTGGTCATGGAAAAGGCAGTTTTCCATTCGTCGCCTGCACAAATGTCGCCTTCCAGTTTCGTGAAGTACTGCGCCCCGTGCATTTGTTCAAAAATGGTTGGGATGAGGGGTAAAGGATAACTGAACTTGACGGTGGCTTTATTCAGAGTTCGATAATCAATGCAGGGGCGCAGTTCCCCATCTTTCTTTTTAACAAAAAATAAGCTTGAGGAGGCTGACAATGTAGAGAGGCGTCAGTTTAAACTGTTCTGCCTTATTATTATTCGACCATGCTGGTCATTTATGAACATTTGAACATCTTGGCCATGTTCTGTTATAATCTCCACCCGGCACAGCCAGAAGAGGACTGGCCATCCCACATATGCTCTCTCTAATTCTCTCTTTCTTTCTCTCTCTCGGAGGACCTGAGCCCTAGGACCATGCCCCAGGAATACCTAACATGTTGACTCCTTGCTGTCCCCAGTCCACCTGACCGTGCTGCTGCTCCAGTTTCAACTGTTTTGCCTTATTATTATTCGACCATGCTGGTCATTTATGAACATTTGAACATCTTGGCCATGTTCTGTTATAATCTCCACCCGGCACAGCCAGAAGAGGACTGGCCACCCCACATAGAGTGGTTCCTCTCTAGGTTTCTTCCTAGGTTTTGGCCTTTCTAGGTAGTTTTTCCTAGCCATCGTGCTTCTACACCTGCATTGCTTGCTGTTTGGGGTTTTAGGCTGGGTTTCTGTACAGCACTTTGAGATATCAGCTGATGTACAAAGGGCTATATAAATAAATTTGATTTGATTTGATAAAACTCTGCTGGAGGCTCTCGTGTACATAGGTCTCCATGGCCTCGGTCTCCGCATAGGAGAGGGGATAGACGTGTCCTCTCGGCAGGGCTGTGTCAGACAGCAGGTCAATGGCACAATCCCAGGGGCGATGGGGAGGCAGGCGTGTAACCTGGGTCTTAGAGAAAACCCGGTGCAGATCCTGGAATTCCTCCGGTAACTCCACTTGAGGGGCGTGGTCCGGACTTTCCACCGTAGTGGTGTTGACATCTCCCCTGACACTCATGCAACCAACCCAGCAGTCTCCTCTCGGACCAGGAAATAACAGGGTTATGCCACCTCAACCAGGGAGAACTAAAACAACGGGGTGCGTGGGGGTGTCGATAATCAAAAATGTGATCTGTTCTAAATGAGTGTCATGGGTCAGCAGAGAAACGGGAACAGTGATGTGATGTACGAGCTCTGTCCCTATTGGGCGATTATCCAGGGCTCGAACCGGAATGGGTGACTGTAGGGGAAACAAAGGAATGCGTAATGCGCTATCTAAAAGATTCCCGGCAGCTCTCAAATCAGAGCTAACGGGAGTGAGGGACTAGGGTATTCAGGGAATTTAAAGGGAAAACACGCTGGTTGAGTTGACAGAAAAGGAGGGGAGATCTTGCATCCTACCTGGGTTGGAGCAGGATAATTCCATGTCTTGTCAACTCCTCGCCTATTTGTGGATAGAGTGCAGGTCGGGGAGAAATGACCCCTTTCTCCACAATAGGAGCAGAGGCCCAGATTCCTCCTTCTCCTACACTCACGAGGACCGTCTCTTCAGACTCGGCAGCTCTATGGACAGCGTTCTGGCAACTATCCTGCGCTTGGAGGGGAATGTGCAGTCCCTCCAGTCTCCAGCACAAGTTGCGGCACCAGCCCCCACACCATGACCTGCCTCCGTCCCATCTGAGCCGGCCCGCGGAATACCCCTGTCCCTCCCGGAGCGCTTTGATGGCGCACCAGCGAGATGCAAGGGATTCCTTCTGCAATGCGATCCGGTACCTCTCCGGGAGAGACAGGGTTGCCACCTTCATCTCGGCACTGACCGGACGGGCCTTGAACTGGGGGGCCGCGGTCTGGGAAACATCCGGACCCGAGGTCGAGTCCTACGAGCGCTTCACCTCCATCAGCTCTGGCCACGGAGCAGGTGTAGCCATGGGCTCTGGCCACGGAGCAGGTGTAGCCATGGGCTCTGGCCACGGAGCAGGTGTAGCCATGGGCTCTGGCCACGGAGCAGGTGTAGCCATGGGCTCTGGCCACGGAGCAAGTGTAGCCATGGGCTCTGGCCACGGAGCAGGTGTAGCCATGGGCTCTGGATTCCGCACAGGTCTTCGCCGGGATTGCAGGAGCTTGTCCAAATGCTGATGAGCTGGTCGAGTGACAGGTTGTCATCACGGCAGGCTAATTCCAATAATCGGCAAGGACAATGGGGAACAGAGGGCACATATATAACATACTAATCAGGGGGAATGGGATCCAGGTGTGCGTAATGAGACAAGACAGTCTGGGGTTGGTGGTAATGAATCCAGTTCAGTGACGCCTAGAAGACGTAGACCTCCGGAGCTGGTGAACGGAATGAGCAGCAGTACCGGAGGGCTCCTGCAATTCTAAACATTTTGCCATGGGGTGGAGAGAAATCTTAGCAGATTTAAAGAAAATGTCCTTAAATTCTACACATTTTGCCATGACTAATGCCATGTTAATATGATATCTGAGTGAGAGTGACTAACAAAATCAATGGGGGCGCCCCAAATTGCATCTTGCATATTCTACTCTCCTAACTCTAAACAGTAAGTTGAGACCTCCTCTGAGTTCCTAGAAATATTTGTTTTTACTCTGACATGTCGCCATGCACCGTTAACATGTCGTCATGCACCGTTAACATGTCGCCATGCACCGTTAACATGTCGCCATGCACCGTTAACATGTCGCCATGCACCGTTAACATGTCGTCATGCACCGTTAACATGTCGCCATGCACCGTTAACATGTCGTCATGCACAGTTAACATGTCGTCGCGACGCATACTTTAATTAAGAAAGGTTGCTTTACTGGATCATCAGAGCTTTAGTCACAACCAGCCAGCCAGTCCACCCACTATAAACAACCAACCAGCCAGCCAGCCAGTTCACCCACTATAAAGAACCAACCAGCCAGCCAGCCAGTCCACCCACTATAAAGAACCAACCAACCAGCCAGCCAGCCAGTCCACCCACTATAAAGAACCAACCAACCAGCCAGCCAGCCAGTCCACCCACTATAAAGAACCAACCAGCCAGCCAGCCAGCCAGTCCACCCACTATAAAGAACCAACCAGCCAGCCAGCCAGTCCACCCACTATAAAGAACCAACCAGCCAGCCAGCCAGTCCACCCACTATAAAGAACCAACCAACCAGCCAGCCAGCCAGTCCACCCACTATAAAGAACCAACCAACCAGCCAGCCAGCCAGTCCACCCACTATAAAGAACCAACCAGCCAGCCAGCCAGCCAGTCCACCCACTATAAAGAACCAACCAGCCAGCCAGCCAGTCCACCCACTATAAAGAACCAACCAGCCAGCCAGCCAGTCCACCCACTATAAAGAACCAACCAGCCAGCCAGCCAGCCAGTCCACCCACTATAAAGAACCAACCAGCCAGCCAGCCAGTCAACCCACTATAAAGAACCAACCAGCCAGCCAGCCAGTCCACCCACTATAAAGAACCAACCAGCCAGGCAGCCAGCCAGTCCACCCACTATAAAGAACCAACCAGCCAGCCAGCCAGTCGACCCACTATAAAGAACCAGCCAGCCAGCCAGTCCACCCACTATAAAGAACCAACCAGCCAGCCAGTCCACCTACTTTGAAGAACCAAAAATCCATCCAGTCGTTAGCTAGCCAACAAGCCAGCCAGCCAACCAGCCAGCTCACCATAGCGATACATATCCTTCTCAATGGACTGTGACAGATAAGCATGCAGGGCTGTCTTTCTGTTTGCTTACTAAACTGTCGAAGCCAAATCTTGTTTTGGGCACACTTAAAACCTCTCTTCAGGTTCCGGTTTCCTCAGATAAACTAATACCCAGTCCCAAATCAACCCCTAGCCCCTAATTAACACATAGTAATTTCTTGTAGTTCTGAAGGGGTTGGATGAGTGTAGGTAGGCAATATGGTAATAGCTCAACACCGCCCTGGGCTAGGACTCATCTGATAGTGTCAGATCTATGAGAAGTGTATGTTTGGAGGTTAGGGGTTAGCCTAGGGGGTTTTGAACTGGAATTTCTCCAGCGAAATAAGAAAGAAAGCGAATGTGTTGCTTTCTGTTGGCTTTAACGAAGCGGCTAATCATCAAAGCTGAGGTATTGGTCCTCGGGCTGTTGATCTTAGACTGACGGACTGGCCAGACTGTCTTCGTTAAAACTCACTGTTGGAAGCGATTGGAAAAACTCTTATCCCCCCTCATTTACTTCGAAACGTCTCAGAACAAGGAGAAAGCCCTGTTCCTCTGTGCCAATCGCAATCATTTGGAGAAAAACATGTATTGCCGTTCTTGCGGCCAAACGTACTGGCAGCCCCACAGCTCCAGTATCATAAATTGAATTAGTATTAGGTCTGTTTCGCCTCATACCGTTTTAATAGTACCAAAAATGGACAAAACTGAAATGTATCTGTAGTTTAATCTCGTAAATTGCCAGACATCTTGACATCGCACTCTGCTAGGCTTTTATCAAATATTGGTTTCTTGCCGGCGTGTGCCAGGTTGTCATATTTGGTTAATTGGTTTCATTGTGGGTTTTTACTGAGTGATGCAGCGTGCCAATGTTTTTTATAAACACATTCTGAAGTACTTTTTCAATTTATGTTACAAAGAGGGTGTTCGAGGGCAGAGAGCTGTGTACTTTGGTTCCAGTCCCAGTAATTACAGCGTTGTTCTAGGTGTAATTGGTTGTTATAACATGATTTATCAAATTGCTTCAGAGTGTGGGGTGTTTTCACGTCTGACTGCAGTGCGACACACAGAGGAGAGCAGAGCGGAGCTGTGAGTTAGTTGTTCTATGTGTTGTAGCCTGCAATGTTACGTGACCAAGGCTGGAACACACCATTAGCCACTTAGCTCTGACTCGGGGTGCCAATCATTTCACAGATGATTGTGGTTGTGCTGGGGGGAAAAAAAGCATTCAACCTGGTTGATAATACTCATTAGTATAACAATATTTTGCTGACTATAATGAAAATGATAGGGGGTTATTTGTCAAAGGTCATTTCATATAAACGGCATAAATGGTTCACTGTAAGTCCATTTAGGCTGGTAGGACTTACTTTTGACAAAAATTGTCAGACATTTTCCATGTAATTATTTTAAAACTACAATAAGACCAATTCAACTGTCGTGTTTATGTGTGTGTGTGCGTTGTAATGTTGTTTGCCTTGTTCGCTTATAACCTGTCTCTCTCGATGTTCTTGTTTCTCAACAAGCACGGCGTTATTACCACAGAAGAAGAGCAGTATTTAATAGAGCCATTAAAGAATATATCGTCCACCACTTCCAGCCAATGGGACCAGGGAGAAGGACAGCAGCATGTTATTTATAAAAAGTCTTCCATCCCCTCGCCGCGGCAGCAACCCGGCCAACACGAGTTCAGCTGTGGCATCTCAGGTTGGTGACGCATCCTCTTCTCTTCTTCTTCTCCTTTCTCCTCTCCTCCCTTCCCTTCCCTGTTCCTCTTCCATGCTCTTCACTGCCCTCAGTCTGGATTGACTCTGAGCTGGGTGAGTAACATAAATGAGCAGATATTCCTAGCGGTCCAGAGGAAGTGCTGGTTTGGTTCTAGGCCCAGGTTCCGGTGGATGTGACCGCGCTGCTGTTGGGCTGGCCCATACGGGCCTCCCCTCAGCCTGGTGTACGGTGCATTCGGAAAGTATTCAAGCCCCTTGGCTTTTTCCACATTTTGATGCGTTACAGCCTTATTCTGAAATGAATTAAATTGTTTTTTCCCCCTCATCAATCTACACACAATACCCCATAATGACAAAGCAAAAACAGGTTTTTAGACATGTTAGCACATTTTTTATTGATAAAATATCACATTTACATAAGTATTCAGACCCTTTACTCAGTACTTTGTTGAACCACCTTTGGCAGCGAGTACAACCTCGTGTCGTCTTGGGTATGACGCTACAATCTTGGCACATCTGTATTTGGGGAGTTTCTCCCATTCTTCTCTGCAGATCCTCTCAAGCTCTGTCAGGTTGGATGGGTAGTGTTGCTGCACAGCTATTTTCAGGTCTCTCCAGAGATGTTCGATTGGGTTTAAGTCTGGCCTCTGGCTGGTCCACTGAAGGACATTCAGAGACTTGTCCCGAAGCCACTCCTGTGTTGTCTTGGCTGTGTCCTTAGGGTCGTTGTCCTGTTGGAAGATGAACCTTCGCCCCATTCTGAGGTCCTGAGCCCTCTGGGGCAGGTTTTCATCAAGGATCTCTCTGTACTTTTCTCCGTTCATCTTTACCTCGATCCTGACTAGTCTCCCAGTCCCTGCCGCTGAAAAAACATCCTCACAGCATGATGCCACCATGCTTCCCTGTAGGGATGGTGACAGGTTTCCTCCAGACGTGGACAATTCCAGATGTGGACAATTCCACATGTGGACAATTCACATACTCTGGCTCTCATCAGAGCGGTGTCCTGTGAGATGTGATGGGATAGGGATTAGAGGGGAACCAGGTGGATGTGTAGGTATTTGGACCAAAGTCTTCTAAGTAGCAGCGAAGGCTGTCATCGGCAGGAAGCTGACGTGCCCTGACACGTTCTATCTTATAGCTTTTCCCCAGAGCATCTGGGCCATAAAGGAAGGCAAGCCCTCAGCTGCAAGGTTCAAAAGGCCAGATTCCCAACATGTCTGCAATCCTATCTCCAACTCTCCGCTGGCTCTGCTCTGGCTATGCCTTCACAATGGGCTATATCTGATTGTATCATTGTGTTTTAATTTAGTGGCTTGTTTTTTTTATGTTGACATTTTAAAACAAGTGTTGAACTCATTATTTGTTATCAAATCATGAGTAGTTCTAGTCTCCCTGAATGTTTCCCCGGAGGTGAACAGTATCACATTCTACCTATCTTTTTTAAAAGTTCAAATAGCCCATGGAGATGATCACCAGATAAACCATTGCCTATAATCACCTGTGATTTTTTTTTCTTCCCACAGCATTACCATCAACTTTTCTCGCTCAGTTGCTAATCTTTTTTTCTCATATAAACTACCTCTCCCTCCTTCATTCCCAGACCTCACAAAAAACGCGAGCCCGTGCCAACATAGCACTCCTTCCCCAACCTCTCCCTCGTCCTCTCCCACCCCAGCCCCTGGGTCCAACAGCACCCTGCCCGGGGGGGGCCACAGACGGAGGCGGTCACTCAGCACGGAACGTTTCGTAGAGACCCTGGTGGTAGCTGATAAGATGATGGTTGGTTACCATGGCCGCAAAGACATCGAGCATTACATCCTGTCTGTGATGAATATTGTAAGTTTGATCCTGCTTTTTGCTTCGATTAGTGTTGTTTTGTCTGACAAAAAAACAAACAAACCTGGTAATAAAGTTTGGGTCAATCTCAAACGGGGTTAATATCAACGGTCTAACGTGGCTTCATCTCCTCATCTCTTCCCCCTACATTTACACTAGTTTGAGTTCACAGGATGGGTGAGAGCAGTTTGGAGGAAAGACATTGAGATGAGTCCCTAGCCTACTGATATTGGAAACACGCCGATGTAATGCATTAGAGCATGAACAATGCTATTCAAAGTGTTTCTTCCTTTGGTTATCATTTCGTTTGTTCTCTCTTACTGAAAACATACATTTAAATCGCAGCGTGAGCTGAATGTGTGATGGCCGTTTTTCAACCCCCCCCCCCCAGTATGTGTGATGGAAACACCGATCAAGCGTCGTGACACGTGGACACAGTTTGTCTGACTTTGTGTCTTTTACTTCTTTTCTGGAGGTCAGGTTGCCAAACTTTACCGTGATGCCAGCCTAGGAAACGTTGTGAACATTATAGTAACCCGCCTGATCGTACTGACTGAAGACCAGGTGGGTGTACCCCTCTCTCTCTCTCTCTCTCTCTCTCTCTCTCTCTCTCTCTCTCTCTCTCTCTCTCTCTCTCTCTCTCTCTCTCTCTCTCTCTCTCTCTCTCTCTCTCTCTCTCTCTCTCTCTTCTACATCAATATCTATGTGTTTCTGTCATCTCAGTTCCAATCTCTGTGGTTTGGTTACTTCTTATGCAGTAACATAGTTATTCCAAGCCGTTGGGGGAGACTAGGAGGAGGAAAGAGAAGGGAGAGAGGAGTGACAAGAAGTGGCGAGAGAAGGGGACGAGAGTAGAAAAGAAGCGAGGAAAGGAGAGAGGACAGGAAGCGCTTATCATATGTTTGCCGCCACTAAAGAGGAAAGCCTCTCCGTTGGAGATGAGCTCAGACATCTTCCCTCAGGGAGATTTGATTGAGGATGTTTACATTCAACCTGCAGGTAACTGCCAAAATGATAGAAACTTCTTGTGGAAGAATGGTGTTGCGTGCCTTCCAGCAGAGTCCCAGACACTTGTAGAATCTATGCCAAGGTGCATGGAAGCTGTTCTGGTGGCCCAATAATTGGTGTTTCCATTATTTTGGCAGTTACCTGTATATAATGTGTAGGTTTGATGGGAGAAACAGGGTGAACTGTACGTCTAGCGTCTGTCGATACAGGATGGACGCCAGCAGAGATTAATATGTCTTCATACATTCTCTGTTTTAAGACTGAACCCGATACGTTTTACCCAGATGGAGTGTAATATGGATATATTCATAGTTAAAATATATAGATTTTTTGTCATATGGATTATTTTAACAGATATGTCAGAATCCTGTCAAATGGTGGACATGGCTTTTATAGGCTTATATACTGTCGTTTTTGACTGGTGCTTTTTACTAAGATGGCCCAATCATACATTGACGTCAATAGCAAATTTAAGTGAAAGTTTGAGTGGCTTGTGTTAATCTTAATTCAGCCCTAGTCAAGTGCAGAATGCTGTCCCTGTTCTTGACAGAATGCTGGGTTCTGTGTGTTCTGGGTTGTGGATGTGTTCAGAATGTTCAGGGTTTTGGCTTGTGTTCATAATGTTATGGGTTGTGGATGTGTTCAGAATGTTCAGGGTTGTGGATGTGTTCAGACTGTTCTGGGTTGTGGATGTGTTCAGAATGTTCTGGGTAGTGGATGTGTTCAGAATTTTCTGGGTAGTGGATGTGTTCAGAATGTTCAGGGTTGTGGATGTGTTCATAATGTTCTGGGTTGTGCCGGGTGTTCAGAATGTTCAGAGTTGTGGATGTGTTCATAATGTTCTGGGTTGTGATGTGTTCAGAATGTTCAAGGTTGTGGATGTGTTCTGGGTTGTGGTGGTGTTCAGACTGTTCAGGGTTGTAGATGTGTTCAGACTGTTCAGGGTTGTGGATGTGTTCAGACTGTTCAGGGTTGTGGATGTGTTCAGACTGTTCAGGGTTGTGGATGTGTTCAGAATGTTCAGGGTTGTGGATGTGTTCAGACTGTTCAGGGTTGTGGATGTGTTCAGACTGTTCAGGGTTGTGGATGTGTTCAGACTGTTCAGGGTTGTGGATGTGTTCAGACTGTTCAGGGTTGTGGATGTGTTCAGACTGTTCAGGGTTGTGGATGTGTTCAGACTGTTCAGGGTTGTGGATGTGTTCAGACTGTTCAGGGTTGTGGATGTGTTCAGACTGTTCAGGGTTGTGGATGTGTTCAGACTGTTCAGGGTTGTGGATGTGTTCAGACTGTTCAGGGTTGTGGATGTGTTCAGACTGTTCAGGGTTGTGGATGTGTTCAGACTGTTCAGGGTTGTGGATGTGTTCAGACTGTTCAGGGTTGTGGATGTATTCAGACTGTTCAGGTTGTGGATGTGTTCAGACTGTTCAGGGTTGTGGATGTGTTCAGACTGTTCAGGGTTGTGGATGTGTTCAGACTGTTCAGGGTTGTGGATGTGTTCAGACTGTTCAGGGTTGTGGATGTGTTCAGACTGTTCAGGGTTGTGGATGTGTTCAGACTGTTCAGGGTTGTGGATGTGTTCAGACTGTTCAGGGTTGTGGATGTGTTCAGACTGTTCAGGGTTGTGGATGTGTTCAGAATGTTCAGGGTTGTGGATGTATTCAGACTGTTCAGGGTTGTGGATGTGTTCAGACTGTTCAGGGTTGTGGATGTGTTCAGACTGTTCAGGGTTGTGGATGTGTTCAGACTGTTCAGGGTTGTGGATGTGTTCAGACTGTTCAGGGTTGTGGATGTAGTTCAGACTGTTCAGGGTTGTGGATGTATTCAGAATGTTCAGGGTTGTGGATGTATTCAGACTGTTCAGGGTTGTGGATGTGTTCAGACTGTTCAGGGTTGTGGATGTGTTCAGACTGTTCAGGGTTGTGGATGTATTCAGACTGTTCAGGGTTGTGGATGTGTTCAGACTGTTCAGGGTTGTGGATGTGTTCAGACTGTTCAGGGTTGTGGATGTGTTCAGACTGTTCAGGGTTGTGGATGTGTTCAGACTGTTCAGGGTTGTGGATGTGTTCAGACTGTTCAGGGTTGTGGATGTGTTCAGAATGTTCAGGTTGTGGATGTGTTCAGACTGTTCAGGGTTGTGGATGTGTTCAGACTGTTCAGGGTTGTGGATGTGTTCAGACTGTTCAGGGTTGTGGATGTGTTCAGACTGTTCAGGGTTGTGGATGTGTTCAGAATGTTCAGGGTTGTGGATGTGTTCAGACTGTTCAGGGTTGTGGATGTGTTCAGACTGTTCAGGGTTGTGGATGTGTTCAGACTGTTCAGGGTTGTGGATGTGTTCAGACTGTTCAGGGTTGTGGATGTGTTCAGACTGTTCAGGGTTGTGGATGTGTTCAGAATGTTCAGGGTTGTGGATGTGTTCAGACTGTTCAGGGTTGTGGATGTGTTCAGACTGTTCAGGGTTGTGGATGTGTTCAGACTGTTCAGGGTTGTGGATGTGTTCAGACTGTTCAGGGTTGTGGATGTATTCAGACTGTTCAGGGTTGTGGATGTATTCAGACTGTTCAGGGTTGTGGATGTGTTCAGACTGTTCAGGGTTGTGGATGTGTTCAGACTGTTCAGGGTTGTGGATGTGTTCAGACTGTTCAGGGTTGTGGATGTAGTTCAGACTGTTCAGGGTTGTGGATGTGTTCAGACTGTTCAGGGTTGTGGATGTGTTCAGACTGTTCAGGGTTGTGGATGTGTTCAGACTGTTCAGGGTTGTGGATGTGTTCAGACTGTTCAGGGTTGTGGATGTGTTCAGACTGTTCAGGGTTGTGGATGTGTTCAGACTGTTCAGGTTGTGGATGTGTTCAGACTGTTCAGGGTTGTGGATGTGTTCAGACTGTTCAGGGTTGTGGATGTGTTCAGACTGTTCAGGGTTGTGGATGTGTTCAGACTGTTCAGGGTTGTGGATGTGTTCAGACTGTTCAGGGTTGTGGATGTGTTCAGACTGTTCAGGGTTGTGGATGTGTTCAGACTGTTCAGGGTTGTGGATGTGTTCAGACTGTTCAGGTTGTGGATGTGTTCAGACTGTTCAGGGTTGTGGATGTGTTCAGACTGTTCAGGGTTGTGGATGTGTTCAGACTGTTCAGGGTTGTGGATGTGTTCAGACTGTTCAGGGTTGTGATGTGTTCAGACTGTTCAGGGTTGTGGATGTGTTCAGACTGTTCAGGGTTGTGGATGTGTTCAGACTGTTCAGGGTTGTGGATGTGTTCAGACTGTTCAGGGTTGTGGATGTGTTCAGACTGTTCAGGGTTGTGGATGTGTTCAGACTGTTCAGGGTTGTGGATGTGTTCAGACTGTTCAGGGTTGTGGATGTGTTCAGACTGTTCAGGGTTGTGGATGTGTTCAGACTGTTCAGGGTTGTGGATGTGTTCAGACTGTTCAGGGTTGTGGATGTGTTCAGACTGTTCAGGGTTGTGGATGTGTTCAGACTGTTCAGGGTTGTGGATGTATTCAGAATGTTCAGGGTTGTGGATGTATTCAGAATGTTCAGGGTTGTGGATGTGTTCAGACTGTTCAGGGTTGTGGATGTGTTCAGACTGTTCAGGGTTGTGGATGTGTTCAGACTGTTCAGGGTTGTGGATGTATTCAGACTGTTCAGGGTTGTGGATGTGTTCAGACTGTTCAGGGTTGTGGATGTGTTCAGACTGTTCAGGGTTGTGGATGTGTTCAGACTGTTCAAGGTTGTGGATGTGTTCAGACTGTTCAGGGTTGTGGATGTGTTCAGAATGTTCAGGGTTGTGGATGTGTTCAGACTGTTCAGGGTTGTGGATGTGTTCAGGAATGTTCAGGTTGTGGATGTGTTCAGACTGTTCAGGGTTGTGGATGTGTTCAGACTGTTCAGGGTTGTGGATGTGTTCAGACTGTTCAGGGTTGTGGATGTGTTCAGACTGTTCAGGGTTGTGGATGTGTTCAGACTGTTCAGGGTTGTGGATGTGTTCAGACTGTTCAGGGTTGTGGATGTGTTCAGACTGTTCAGGGTTGTGGATGTAGTTCAGACTGTTCAGGGTTGTGGATGTGTTCAGACTGTTCAGGGTTGTGGATGTGTTCAGACTGTTCAGGGTTGTGGATGTATTCAGACTGTTCAGGGTTGTGGATGTGTTCAGACTGTTCAGGGTTGTGGATGTGTTCAGACTGTTCAGGGTTGTGGATGTGTTCAGACTGTTCAGGGTTGTGGATGTATTCAGACTGTTCAGGGTTGTGGATGTGTTCAGACTGTTCAGGGTTGTGGATGTGTTCAGACTGTTCAGGGTTGTGGATGTGTTCAGACTGTTCAGGGTTGTGGATGTGTTCAGACTGTTCAGGGTTGTGGATGTGTTCAGAATGTTCAGGGTTGTGGATGTGTTCAGACTGTTCAGGGTTGTGGATGTGTTCAGACTGTTCAGGGTTGTGGATGTATTCAGACTGTTCAGGGTTGTGGATGTGTTCAGACTGTTCAGGGTTGTGGATGTGTTCAGACTGTTCTGGGTTGTGGATGCAGACTTGTCTGGGTTGTGGATGTGTTCAGACTGTTCTGGGTTGTGGATGTGTTCAGACTGTTTTGGGTTGTGGATGTGTTCAGACTGTTCAGGGTTGTGGATGTATTCAGACTGTTCAGGTTGTGGAAGTGTTCAGACTGTTCAGGGTTGTGGCTGTGTTCAGACTGTTCAGGGTTGTGGATGTATTCAGACTGTTCTGGGTTGTGGATGTGTTCAGACTGTTCAGGATTGTGGATGTGTTCAGACGGTTCGGGGTTGTGGATGTGTTCAGACTGTTCTGGGTTGTGGATGTGTTCAGACTGTTCAGGGTTGTGGATGTGTTCAGACTGTTCAGGTTTGTGGATATGTTCAGAATGTTCTGGGTTGTGGATGTGTTCAGACTGTTCAGGGTTGTGGATGTGTTCAGAAGATTCTGGGTTGTGTTCAGAAGATTCTGGGATGTGTTCAGAATTTTCTGGGTTGTGGATGTGTTCAGACTGTTCAGGGTTGTGGATGTGTTCAGACTGTTCAGGGTTGTGGATGTGTTCAGACTGTTCAGGGTTGTGGATGTGTTCAGACTGTTCAGGGTTGTGGATGTGTTCAGACTGTTCAGGGTTGTGGATGTGTTCAGACTGTTCAGGGTTGTGGATGTGTTCAGACTGTTCAGGGTTGTGGATGTGTTCAGACTGTTCAGGGTTGTGGATGTGTTCAGAATGTTCAGGGTTGTGGATGTGTTCAGACTGTTCAGGGTTGTGGATGTGTTCAGACTGTTCAGGGTTGTGGATGTGTTCAGAATGTTCAGGGTTGTGGATGTGTTCAGACTGTTCAGGGTTGTGGATGTGTTCAGACTGTTCAGGGTTGTGGATGTGTTCAGACTGTTCAGGGTTGTGGATGTGTTCAGACTGTTCAGGGTTGTGGATGTATTCAGACTGTTCAGGGTTGTGGATGTGTTCAGACTGTTCAGGGTTGTGGATGTGTTCAGACTGTTCAGGGTTGTGGATGTGTTCAGACTGTTCAGGGTTGTGGATGTGTTCAGACTGTTCAGGGTTGTGGATGTGTTCAGACTGTTCAGGGTTGTGGATGTGTTCAGACTGTTCAGGGTTGTGGATGTGTTCAGACTGTTCAGGGTTGTGGATGTGTTCAGACTGTTCAGGGTTGTGGATGTGTTCAGACTGTTCAGGGTTGTGGATGTGTTCAGACTGTTCAGGGTTGTGGATGTGTTCAGACTGTTCAGGGTTGTGGATGTGTTCAGACTGTTCAGGGTTGTGGATGTGTTCAGACTGTTCAGGGTTGTGGATGTGTTCAGACTGTTCAGGGTTGTGGATGTGTTCAGACTGTTCAGGGTTGTGGATGTGTTCAGACTGTTCAGGGTTGTGGATGTGTTCAGACTGTTCAGGGTTGTGGATGTGTTCAGACTGTTCAGGGTTGTGGATGTGTTCAGACTGTTCAGGGTTGTGGATGTGTTCAGACTGTTCAGGGTTGTGGATGTGTTCAGACTGTTCAGGGTTGTGGATGTGTTCAGACTGTTCAGGGTTGTGGATGTGTTCAGACTGTTCAGGGTTGTGGATGTGTTCAGACTGTTCAGGGTTGTGGATGTGTTCAGACTGTTCAGGGTTGTGGATGTGTTCAGACTGTTCAGGGTTGTGGATGTGTTCAGACTGTTCAGGGTTGTGGATGTGTTCAGACTGTTCAGGGTTGTGGATGTGTTCAGACTGTTCAGGGTTGTGGATGTGTTCAGACTGTTCAGGGTTGTGGATGTGTTCAGACTGTTCAGGGTTGTGGATGTGTTCAGACTGTTCAGGGTTGTGGATGTGTTCAGACTGTTCAGGGTTGTGGATGTGTTCAGACTGTTCAGGGTTGTGGATGTGTTCAGACTGTTCAGGGTTGTGGATGTGTTCAGACTGTTCAGGGTTGTGGATGTGTTCAGACTGTTCAGGGTTGTGGATGTGTTCAGACTGTTCAGGGTTGTGGATGTGTTCAGACTGTTCAGGGTTGTGGATGTGTTCAGACTGTTCAGGGTTGTGGATGTATTCAGAATGTCATGGTTGTGGATGTATTCAGACTGTTCAGGGTTGTGGATGTGTTCAGAATGTTCAGGGTTGTGGATGTGTTCAGACTGTTCAGGGTTGTGGATGTATTCAGAATGTTCAGGGTTGTGGATGTATTCAGAATGTTCAGGGTTGTGGATGTGTTCAGAATGTTCAGGGTTGTGGATGTATTCAGACTGTTCAGGGTTGTGGATGTGTTCAGACTGTTCAGGGTTGTGGATGTGTTCAGACTGTTCAGGGTTGTGGATGTATTCAGACTGTTCAGGGTTGTGGATGTATTCAGACTGTTCAGGGTTGTGGATGTGTTCAGACTGTTCAGGGTTGTGGATGTGTTCAGACTGTTCAGGGTTGTGGATGTATTCAGACTGTTCAGGGTTGTGGATGTATTCAGACTGTTCAGGGTTGTGTGTGTGTTCAGACTGTTCAGGGTTGTGGATGTGTTCAGACTGTTCAAGGTTGTGGATGTGTTCAGACTGTTCAGGGTTTTGGATGTGTTCAGAATGTTCAGGGTTGTGGATGTGTTCAGACTGTTCAGGGTTGTGTATGTGTTCAGGGTTGTGGATGTATTCAGACTGTTCAGGGTTGTGGATGTGTTCAGATTGTTCTGGGTTGTGGTGGTGTTCAGACTGTTCTGGGTTGTGGATTCAGACTTGTCTGGGTTGTGGATGTGTTCAGACTGTTCTGGGTTGTGGATGTGTTCAGACTGTTTTGGGTTGTGGATGTGTTCAGACTGTTCAGGGTTGTGGATGTGTTCAGACTGTTCAGGGTTGTGGATGTGTTCAGGGTTGTGGATGTATTCAGAATGTTCATAGTTGTGGATGTATTCAGAATGTTCTGGGTAGTGGATGTGTTCATAATGTTATGGGTTGTGGATGTGTTCAGACTGTTCTGGGTTGTGGATGTTTTCAGACTGTTCAGGGTTGTGGATGTGTTCAGACTGTTCAGGGTTGTGGATGTGTTCAGACTGTTCAGGGTTGTGGATGTGTTCAGACTGTTCAGGTTGTGGATGTGTTCAGACTGTTCAGGGTTGTGGATGTGTTCAGACTGTTCAGGGTTGTGGATGTGTTCAGACTGTTCAGGGTTGTGGATGTGTTCAGACTGTTCAGGGTTGTGGATGTGTTCAGACTGTTCAGGGTTGTGGATGTGTTCAGACTGTTCAGGGTTGTGGATGTGTTCAGACTGTTCAGGGTTGTGGATGTGTTCAGACTGTTCAGGGTTGTGGATGTGTTCAGACTGTTCAGGGTTGTGGATGTGTTCAGACTGTTCAGGGTTGTGGATGTGTTCAGACTGTTCAGGGTTGTGGATGTGTTCAGACTGTTCAGGGTTGTGGATGTGTTCAGAATGTTCAGGGTTGTGGATGTGTTCAGACTGTTCAGGGTTGTGGATGTGTTCAGACTGTTCAGGGTTGTGGATGTGTTCAGACTGTTCAGGGTTGTGGATGTGTTCAGACTGTTCAGGGTTGTGGATGTGTTCAGACTGTTCAGGGTTGTGGATGTGTTCAGACTGTTCAGGGTTGTGGATGTATTCAGACTGTTCAGGGTTGTGGATGTGTTCAGACTGTTCAGGGTTGTGGATGTGTTCAGACTGTTCAGGGTTGTGGATGTGTTCAGAATGTTCAGGGTTGTGGATGTATTCAGACTGTTCAGGGTTGTGGATGTGTTCAGACTGTTCAGGGTTGTGGATGTGTTCAGACTGTTCAGGGTTGTGGATGTGTTCAGACTGTTCAGGGTTGTGGATGTGTTCAGACTGTTCAGGGTTGTGGATGTGTTCAGACTGTTCAGGGTTGTGGATGTGTTCAGACTGTTCAGGGTTGTGGATGTGTTCAGACTGTTCAGGGTTGTGGATGTGTTCAGACTGTTCAGGGTTGTGGATGTGTTCAGACTGTTCAGGGTTGTGGATGTGTTCAGACTGTTCAGGGTTGTGGATGTGTTCAGACTGTTCAGGGTTGTGGATGTGTTCAGACTGTTCAGGGTTGTGGATGTGTTCAGACTGTTCAGGGTTGTGGATGTGTTCAGACTGTTCAGGGTTGTGGATGTGTTCAGACTGTTCAGGGTTGTGGATGTGTTCAGACTGTTCAGGGTTGTGGATGTATTCAGACTGTTCAGGGTTGTGGATGTGTTCAGAATGTTCAGGGTTGTGGATGTGTTCAGAATGTTCAGGGTTGTGGATGTGTTCAGACTGTTCAGGGTTGTGGATGTGTTCAGACTGTTCAGGGTTGTGGATGTGTTCAGACTGTTCAGGGTTGTGGATGTGTTCAGAATGTTCAGGGTTGTGGATGTGTTCAGACTGTTCAGGGTTGTGGATGTGTTCAGACTGTTCAGGGTTGTGGATGTGTTCAGACTGTTCAGGGTTGTGGATGTAGTTCAGACTGTTCAGGGTTGTGGATGTGTTCAGACTGTTCAGGGTTGTGGATGTGTTCAGACTGTTCAGGGTTGTGGATGTGTTCAGACTGTTCAGGGTTGTGGATGTGTTCAGACTGTTCAGGGTTGTGGATGTGTTCAGAATGTTCAGGGTTGTGGATGTGTTCAGACTGTTCAGGGTTGTGTATGTGTTCAGGGTTGTGGATGTATTCAGACTGTTCAGGGTTGTGGATGTGTTCAGATTGTTCAGGGTTGTGGATGTGTTCAGACTGTTCAGGGTTGTGGATGTGTTCAGACTGTTCTGGGTTGTGGATGTGTTCAGACTGTTCAGGGTTGTGGATGTGTTCAGACTGTTCAGGGTTGTGGATGTGTTCAGACTGTTCAGGGTTGTGGATGTGTTCAGACTGTTCAGGGTTGTGGATGTGTTCAGACTGTTCAGGGTTGTGGATGTATTCAGAATGTTCAGGGTTGTGGATGTATTCAGACTGTTCAGGGTTGTGGATGTGTTCAGAATGTTCAGGGTTGTGGATGTGTTCAGACTGTTTCAGGGTTGTGGATGTGTTCAGACTGTTCAGGGTTGTGGATGTGTTCAGACTGTTCAGGGTTGTGGATGTATTCAGAATGTTCAGGGTTGTGGATGTATTCAGACTGTTCAGGGTTGTGGAATGTGTTCAGACTGTTCAGGGTTGTGGCTGTGTTCAGACTGTTCAGGGTTGTGGATGTATTCAGACTGTTCAGGGTTGTGGATGTATTCAGACTGTTCAGGGTTGTGTGTGTGTTCAGACTGTTCAGGGTTGTGGATGTGTTCAGACTGTTCAAGGTTGTGGATGTGTTCAGACTGTTCAGGGTTTTGGATGTGTTCAGAATGTTCAGGGTTGTGGATGTGTTCAGACTGTTCAGGGTTGTGTATGTGTTCAGGGTTGTGGATGTATTCAGACTGTTCAGGGTTGTGGATGTGTTCAGATTGTTCTGGGTTGTGGTGGTGTTCAGACTGTTCTGGGTTGTGGATTCAGACTTGTCTGGGTTGTGGATGTGTTCAGACTGTTCTGGGTTGTGGATGTGTTCAGACTGTTTTGGGTTGTGGATGTGTTCAGACTGTTCAGGGTTGTGGATGTGTTCAGACTGTTCAGGGTTGTGGATGTGTTCAGGGTTGTGGATGTATTCAGAATGTTCATAGTTGTGGATGTATTCAGAATGTTCTGGGTAGTGGATGTGTTCATAATGTTATGGGTTGTGGATGTGTTCAGACTGTTCTGGGTTGTGGATGTGTTCAGACTGTTCAGGGTTGTGGATGTGTTCAGACTGTTCAGGGTTGTGGATGTGTTCAGACTGTTCAGGGTTGTGGATGTGTTCAGACTGTTCAGGGTTGTGGATGTGTTCAGACTGTTCAGGTTGTGGATGTGTTCAGACTGTTCAGGGTTGTGGATGTGTTCAGACTGTTCAGGGTTGTGGATGTGTTCAGACTGTTCAGGGTTGTGGATGTGTTCAGACTGTTCAGGGTTGTGGATGTGTTCAGACTGTTCAGGGTTGTGGATGTGTTCAGACTGTTCAGGGTTGTGGATGTGTTCAGACTGTTCAGGGTTGTGGATGTGTTCAGACTGTTCAGGGTTGTGGATGTGTTCAGACTGTTCAGGGTTGTGGATGTGTTCAGAATGTTCAGGGTTGTGTTCAGAAGATTCTGGGATGTGTTCAGAATGTTCAGGGTTGTGGATGTGTTCAGACTGTTCAGGGTTGTGGATTATGTTCAGGTTGTGGATGTGTTCAGACTGTTCAGGGTTGTGGATGTAGTTCAGAATGTTCAGGGTTGTGGATGTGTTCAGACTGTTCAGGGTTGTGGATGTGTTCAGACTGTTCAGGGTTGTGGATGTGTTCAGACTGTTCAGGGTTGTGGATGTGTTCAGACTGTTCAGGGTTGTGGATGTGTTCAGACTGTTCAGGGTTGTGGATGTGTTCAGAATGTTCAGGGTTGTGGATGTATTCAGACTGTTCAGGGTTGTGGATGTGTTCAGACTGTTCAGGGTTGTGGATGTGTTCAGAATGTTCAGAGGTGTGGATGTGTTCAGACTGTTCAGGGTTGTGGATGTGTTCAGACTGTTCAGGGTTGTGGATGTATTCAGACTGTTCAGGGTTGTGGATGTATTCAGACTGTTCAGGGTTGTGGATGTGTTCAGACTGTTCAGGGTTGTGGATGTGTTCAGACTGTTCAGGGTTGTGGATGTGTTCAGACTGTTCAGGGTTGTGGATGTATTCAGACTGTTCAGGGTTGTGGATGTGTTCAGACTGTTCAGGGTTGTGGATGTGTTCAGACTGTTCAGGGTTGTGGATGTGTTCAGACTGTTCAGGGTTGTGGATGTGTTCAGACTGTTCAGGGTTGTGGATGTGTTCAGACTGTTCAGGGTTGTGGATGTGTTCAGACTGTTCAGGGTTGTGGATGTGTTCAGACTGTTCAGGGTTGTGGATGTGTTCAGACTGTTCAGGGTTGTGGATGTGTTCAGACTGTTCAGGGTTGTGGATGTGTTCAGACTGTTCAGGGTTGTGGATGTGTTCAGACTGTTCAGGGTTGTGGATGTGTTCAGACTGTTCAGGGTTGTGGATGTGTTCAGACTGTTCAGGGTTGTGGATGTGTTCAGACTGTTCAGGGTTGTGGATGTGTTCAGACTGTTCAGGGTTGTGGATGTATTCAGACTGTTCAGGGTTGTGGATGTGTTGTGACTGTTCAGGGTTGTAGATGTGTCAGGGTTGTGGATGTATTCAGAATGTTCAGGGCTGTGGATGTATTCAGAATGTTCAGGGTTGTGGATGTATTCAGACTGTTCAGGGTTGTGGAAGTGTTCAGACTGTTCAGGGTTGTGGATGTGTTCAGACTGTTCAGGGTTGTGTATGTATTCAGACTGTTCAGGGTTGTGGATGTATTCAGACTGTTCAGGGTTGTGTGATGTGTTCAGACTGTTCAGGGTTGTGGATGTGTTCATAATGTTCTGGGTTGTGCGGGTGTTCTGAATGTTCAGAGTTGTGGATGTGTTCAGACTGTTCAGGGTTGTGGATGTGTTCAGAATGTTCAAGGTTGTGGATGTGTTCAGATGTTCAGGTTGTGGTGGTGTTCAGACTGTTCAGGGTTATAGATGTGTTCAGACGGTTCAGGGTTGTGGATGTGTTCAGACTGTTCTAGGGTTGTGGATGTGTTCAGACTGTTCAGGGTTGTGGATGTGTTCAGACTGTTCAGGGTTGTGGATGTGTTCAGACTGTTCAGGGTTGTGGATGTGTTCAGACTGTTCAGGGTTGTGGATGTGTTCAGACTGTTCAGGGTTGTGGATGTGTTCAGACTGTTCAGGGTTGTGGATATGTTCAGAATGTTCAGGGTTGTGGATGTGTTCAGACTGTTCAGGGTTGTGGATGTGTTCAGACTGTTCAGGGTTGTGGATGTGTTCAGACTGTTCAGGGTTGTGGATGTGTTCAGACTGTTCAGGGTTGTGGATGTGTTCAGACTGTTCAGGGTTGTGGATGTGTTCAGACTGTTCAGGGTTGTGGATGTGTTCAGACTGTTCAGGGTTGTGGATGTGTTCAGAATGTTCAGGGTTGTGGATGTATTCAGACTGTTCAGGGTTGTGGATGTGTTCAGACTGTTCAGGGTTGTGGATGTGTTCAGACTGTTCAGGGTTGTGGATGTGTTCAGACTGTTCAGGGTTGTGGATGTGTTCAGACTGTTCAGGGTTGTGGATGTATTCAGACTTTTCAGGGTTGTGGATGTATTCAGACTGTTCAGGGTTGTGTGTGTGTTCAGACTGTTCAGGGTTGTGGATGTGTTCAGACTGTTCAAGGTTGTGGATGTGTTCAGACTGTTCAGGGTTGTGGATGTGTTCAGAATGTTCAGGGTTGTGGATGTGTTCAGACTGTTCAGGGTTGTGTATGTGTTCAGGGTTGTGGATGTATTCAGACTGTTCAGGGTTGTGGATGTGTTCAGATTGTTCTGGGTTGTGGTGGTGTTCAGACTGTTCTGGGTTGTGGATGCAGACTTGTCTGGGTTGTGGATGTGTTCAGACTGTTCTGGGTTGTGGATGTGTTCAGACTGTTTTGGGTTGTGGATGTGTTCAGACTGTTCAGGGTTGTGGATGTGTTCAGACTGTTCAGGGTTGTGGATGTGTTCAGGGTTGTGGATGTATTCAGAATGTTCATAGTTGTGGATGTATTCAGAATGTTCTGGGTTAGTGGATGTGTTCATAATGTTCAGGGTTGTGGATGTGTTCAGACTGTTCTAGGGTTGTGGATGTGTTCAGACTGTTCAGGGTTGTGGATGTGTTCAGACTGTTCAGGGTTGTGGATGTGTTCAGACTGTTCAGGGTTGTGGATG
Source organism: Oncorhynchus mykiss (assembly GCF_013265735.2). Classification (NCBI taxonomy): domain Eukaryota; kingdom Metazoa; phylum Chordata; class Actinopteri; order Salmoniformes; family Salmonidae; genus Oncorhynchus; species Oncorhynchus mykiss. The sequence goes on from NC_048569.1 coordinate 42,069,985, forward strand.
TGTTCAGAATGTTCAGGGTTGTGGATGTATTCAGACTGTTCAGGGTTGTGGATGTGTTCAGACTGTTCAGGGTTGTGGATGTGTTCAGACTGTTCAGGGTTGTGGATGTATTCAGACTGTTCAGGGTTGTGGATGTATTCAGACTGTTCAGGGTTGTGGATGTGTTCAGACTGTTCAGGGTTGTGGATGTGTTCAGACTGTTCAGGGTTGTGGATGTGTTCAGACTGTTCAGGGTTGTGGATGTGTTCAGAATGTTCAGGGTTGTGGATGTGTTCAGACTGTTCAGGGTTGTGGATGTGTTCAGATGTTCAGGGTTGTGGATGTATTCAGACTGTTCAGGGTTGTGGATGTGTTCAGACTGTTCTGGGTTGTGGATGGTGTTCAGACTGTTCTGGGTTGTGGATTCAGACTTGTCTGGGTTGTGGATGTGTTCAGACTGTTCTGGGTTGTGGATGTGTTCAGACTGTTCAGGGTTGTGGATGTGTTCAGACTGTTCAGGGTTGTGGATGTATTCAGAATGTTCATAGTTGTGGATGTATTCAGAATGTTCTGGGTAGTGGATGTGTTCATAATGTTCATGGGTTGTGGATGTGTTCAGACTGTTCTGGGTTGTGGATGTTTTCAGACTGTTCAGGGTTGTGGATGTGTTCAGACTGTTCAGGGTTGTGGATGTGTTCAGACTGTTCAAGGTTGTGGATGTGTTCAGACTGTTCAGGGTTGTGGATGTGTTCAGATTGTTCAGGGTTGTGGATGTGTTCAGACTGTTCATGGGTTGTGGATGTGTTCAGACTGTTCAGGGTTGTGGATGTGTTCAGACTGTTCAGGGTTGTGGATGTATTCAGACTGTTCAGGGTTGTGGATGTGTTGTGACTGTTCAGGGCTGTAGATGTGTTCAGGGTTGTGGATGTATTCAGAATGTTCAGGGCCGTGGATGTATTCAGACTGTTCAGGGTTGTGGAAGTGTTCAGACTGTTCAGGGTTGTGGCTGTGTTCAGACTGTTCAGGGTTGTGGATGTGTTCATAATATTCTGGGTTGTGCCGGGTGTTCTGAATGTTCAGAGTTGTGGATGTGTTCAGACTGTTCTGGGTTGTGGATGTGTTCAGAATGTTCAAGGTTGTGGATGTGTTCTGGATTGTGGTGGTGTTCAGACTGTTCAGGGTTATAGATGTGTTCAGACGGTTCAGGGTTGTGGATGTGTTCAGACTGTTCTGGGTTGTGGATGTGTTCAGACTGTTCAGGGTTGTGGATGTGTTCAGACTGTTCAGGATTGTGGATGTGTTCAGACGGTTCAGGGTTGTGGATGTGTTCAGACTGTTCTGGGTTGTGGATGTGTTCAGACTGTTCAGGGTTGTGGATGTGTTCAGACTGTTCAGGGTTGTGGATATGTTCAGAATGTTCATGGGTTGTGGATGTGTTCAGACTGTTCAGGGTTGTGGATGTGTTCAGAATGATTCTGGGTTGTGTTCAGAAGATTCTGGGATGTGTTCAGAATGTTCATGGGTTGTGGATGTGTTCAGACTGTTCAGGGTTGTGAATATGTTCAGGGTTGTGGATGTGTTCAGACTGTTCAGGGTTGTGGATGTATTCAGAATGTTCAGGGTTGTGGATGTGTTCAGAATGTTCAGGGTTGTGGATGTATTCAGACTGTTCAGGGTTGTGGATGTGTTCAGACTGTTCAGGGTTGTGGATGTGTTCAGACTGTTCAGGGTTGTGGATGTATTCAGACTGTTCAGGGTTGTGGATGTATTCAGACTGTTCAGGGTTGTGTGTGTGTTCAGACTGTTCAGGGTTGTGGATGTGTTCAGACTGTTCAAGGTTGTGGATGTGTTCAGACTGTTCAGGGTTGTGGATGTGTTCAGAATGTTCAGGGTTGTGGATGTGTTCAGACTGTTCAGGGTTGTGTATGTGTTCAGGGTTGTGGATGTATTCAGACTGTTCAGGGTTGTGGATGTGTTCAGATTGTTCTGGGTTGTGGTGGTGTTCAGACTGTTCTGGGTTGTGGATGCAGAGTTGTCTGGGTTGTGGATGTGTTCAGACTGTTCTGGGTTGTGGATGTGTTCAGACTGTTTTGGGTTGTGGATGTGTTCAGACTGTTCAGGGTTGTGGATGTGTTCAGACTGTTCAGGGTTGTGGACGTGTTCAGGGTTGTGGATGTATTCAGAATGTTCATAGTTGTGGATGTATTCAGAATGTTCTGGGTAGTGGATGTGTTCATAATGTTATGGGTTGTGGATGTGTTCAGACTGTTCTGGGTTGTGGATGTGTTCAGACTGTTTTGGGTTGTGGAAGTGTTCAGACTGTTCAAGGTTGTGGATGTGTTCAGACTGTTCAGGGTTGTGGATGTATTCAGACTGTTCAGGGTTGTGGAAGTGTTCAGACTGTTCAGGGTTGTGGCTGTGTTCAGACTGTTCAGGGTTGTGGATGTATTCAGACTGTTCAGGGTTGTGGATGTATTCAGACTGTTCAGGGTTGTGTGTGTGTTCAGACTGTTCAGGGTTGTGGATGTGTTCAGACTGTTCAAGGTTGTGGATGTGTTCAGACTGTTCAGGGTTTTGGATGTGTTCAGAATGTTCAGGGTTGTGGATGTGTTCAGACTGTTCAGGGTTGTGTATGTGTTCAGGGTTGTGGATGTATTCAGACTGTTCAGGGTTGTGGATGTGTTCAGATTGTTCTGGGTTGTGGTGGTGTTCAGACTGTTCTGGGTTGTGGATTCAGACTTGTCTGGGTTGTGGATGTGTTCAGACTGTTCTGGGTTGTGGATGTGTTCAGACTGTTTTGGGTTGTGGATGTGTTCAGACTGTTCAGGGTTGTGGATGTGTTCAGACTGTTCAGGGTTGTGGATGTGTTCAGGGTTGTGGATGTATTCAGAATGTTCATAGTTGTGGATGTATTCAGAATGTTCTGGGTAGTGGATGTGTTCATAATGTTATGGGTTGTGGATGTGTTCAGACTGTTCTGGGTTGTGGATGTTTTCAGACTGTTCAGGGTTGTGGATGTGTTCAGACTGTTCAGGGTTGTGGATGTGTTCAGACTGTTCAGGGTTGTGGATGTGTTCAGACTGTTCAAGGTTGTGGATGTGTTCAGACTGTTCAGGGTTGTGGATGTGTTCAGATTGTTCAGGGTTGTGGATGTGTTCAGACTGTTCAGGGTTGTGGATGTGTTCAGACTGTTCAGGGTTGTGGATGTGTTCAGAATGTTCAGGGTTGTGGATGTATTCAGACTTTTCATGGTTGTGGGTGTGTTCAGACTGTTCAGGGTTGTAGATGTGTTCAGACTGTTCAGGGTTGTGGATGTATTCAGACTGTTCAGGGTTGTGGATGTATTCAGACTGTTCAGGGTTGTGGATGTGTTCAGAATGTTCAGGGTTGTGGATGTGTTCAGACTGTTCAGGGTTGTGGATGTGTTCAGACTGTTCAGGGTTGTGGATGTGTTCAGACTGTTCAGGGTTATGGATGTGTTCAGAATGTTCAGGGTTGTGGATGTGTTCAGAATGTTCAGGGTTGTGAACGTATTCAGACTGTTCAGGGTTGTGGATGTGTTCAGAATGTTCAGGGTTGTGGATGTATTGAATGTTCCAGGTTGTGGATGTGTTCAGACTGTTCAGGGTTGTGGATGTGTTCAGACTGTTCAGTGTTGTGGATGTGTTCAGACTGTTCAGGGTTGTGGATGTGTTCAGACTGTTCAGGGTTGTGGATGTGTTCAGACTGTTCAGTGTTGTGGATGTATTCAGAATGTTCATGGTTGTGGATGTATTCAGACTGTTCAGGGTTGTGGATGTGTTCGGAATGTTCAGGGTTGTGGATATGTTCAGACTGTTCAGGGTTGTGGATGTGTTCAGACTGTTCAAGGTTGTGGATGTGTTCAGACTGTTTAGGGTTGTGGATGTGTTCAGACTGTTCAGGGTTGTGGATGTGTTCAGGCTGTTCAAGGTTGTGGATGTGTTCAGACTGTTCAGGGTTGTGTATGTGTTCAGGGTTGTGGATGTATTCAGACTGTTGAGGGTTGTGGATGTGTTCAGATTGTTCTGGGTTGTGGTGGTGTTCAGACTGTTCTGGGTTGTGGATTCAGACTTGTCTGGGTTGTGGATGTGTTCAGACTGTTCTGGGTTGTGGATGTGTTCAGACTGTTCAGGGTTGTGGATGTGTTCAGGGTTGTGGATGTATTCAGAATGTTCATAGTTGTGGATGTATTCAGAATGTTCTGGGTAGTGGATGTGTTCATAATGTTATGGGTTGTGGATGTGTTCAGACTGTTCTGGGTTGTGGATGTTTTCAGACTGTTCAGGGTTGTGGATGTGTTCAGACTGTTCAGGGTTGTGGATGTGTTCAGACTGTTCAGGGTTGTGGATGTGTTCAGACTGTTCAAGGTTGTGGATGTGTTCAGACTGTTCAGGGTTGTGGATGTGTTCAGATTGTTCAGGGTTGTGGATGTGTTCAGACTGTTCTGGGTTGTGGATGTGTTCAGACTCTTCAGGGTTGTGGATGTGTTCAGACTGTTCAGGGTTGTGGATGTATTCAGACTGTTCAGGGTTGTGGATGTGTTGTGACTGTTCAGGGCTGTAGATGTGTTCAGGGTTGTGGATGTATTCAGAATGTTCAGGGCCGTGGATGTATTCAGACTGTTCAGGGTTGTGGAAGTGTTCAGACTGTTCAGGGTTGTGGCTGTGTTCAGACTGTTCAGGGTTGTGGATGTGTTCATAATGTTCTGGGTTGTGCCGGGTGTTCTGAATGTTCAGAGTTGTGGATGTGTTCAGACTGTTCTGGGTTGTGGATGTGTTCAGAATGTTCAAGGTTGTGGATGTGTTCTGGATTGTGGTGGTGTTCAGACTGTTCAGGGTTATAGATGTGTTCAGACGGTTCAGGGTTGTGGATGTGTTCAGACTGTTCTGGGTTGTGGATGTGTTCAGACTGTTCAGGGTTGTGGATGTGTTCAGACTGTTCAGGATTGTGGATGTGTTCAGACGGTTCAGGGTTGTGGATGTGTTCAGACTGTTCTGGGTTGTGGATGTGTTCAGACTGTTCAGGGTTGTGGATGTGTTCAGACTGTTCAGGTTTGTGGATATGTTCAGAATGTTCTGGGTTGTGGATGTGTTCAGACTGTTCAGGGTTGTGGATGTGTTCAGAAGATTCTGGGTTGTGTTCAGAAGATTCTGGATGTGTTCAGAATTTTCTGGGTTGTGGATGTGTTCAGACTGTTCAGGGTTGTGAATATGTTCAGGGTTGTGGATGTGTTCAGACTGTTCAGGGTTGTGGATGTATTCAGAATGTTCGGGGTTGTGGATGTGTTCAGAATGTTCAGGGTTGTGGATGTATTCAGACTGTTCAGGGTTGTGGATGTGTTCAGACTGTTCAGGGTTGTGGATGTGTTCAGACTGTTCAGGGTTGTGGATGTATTCAGACTTTTCAGGGTTGTGGATGTATTCAGACTGTTCAGGGTTGTGTGTGTGTTCAGACTGTTCAGGGTTGTGGATGTGTTCAGACTGTTCAAGGTTGTGGATGTGTTCAGACTGTTCAGGGTTGTGGATGTGTTCAGAATGTTCAGGGTTGTGGATGTGTTCAGACTGTTCAGGGTTGTGTATGTGTTCAGGGTTGTGGATGTATTCAGACTGTTCAGGGTTGTGGATGTGTTCAGATTGTTCTGGGTTGTGGTGGTGTTCAGACTGTTCTGGGTTGTGGATGCAGACTTGTCTGGGTTGTGGATGTGTTCAGACTGTTCTGGGTTGTGGATGTGTTCAGACTGTTTTGGGTTGTGGATGTGTTCAGACTGTTCAGGGTTGTGGATGTGTTCAGACTGTTCAGGGTTGTGGACGTGTTCAGGGTTGTGGATGTATTCAGAATGTTCATAGTTGTGGATGTATTCAGAATGTTCTGGGTAGTGGATGTGTTCATAATGTTCAGGGTTGTGGATGTGTTCAGACTGTTCAGGGTTGTGGATGTGTTCAGACTGTTCAGGGTTGTGGATGTGTTCAGACTGTTCAGGGTTGTGGATGTGTTCAGACTGTTCAGGGTTGTGGATGTGTTCAGGAATGTTCAGGGTTGTGGATGTGTTCAGAATGTTCAGGGTTGTGGATGTGTTCAGAATGTTCAGGGTTGTGAACGTATTCAGACTGTTCAGGGTTGTGGATGTGTTCAGAATGTTCAGGGTTGTGGATGTATTGAATGTTCCAGGTTGTGGATGTGTTCAGACTGTTCAGGGTTGTGGATGTGTTCAGACTGTTCAGTGTTGTGGATGTGTTCAGACTGTTCAGGGTTGTGGATGTGTTCAGACTGTTCAGGGTTGTGGATGTGTTCAGACTGTTCAGTGTTGTGGATGTATTCAGAATGTTCATGGTTGTGGATGTATTCAGACTGTTCAGGGTTGTGGATGTGTTCGGAATGTTCAGGGTTGTGGATATGTTCAGACTGTTCAGGGTTGTGGATGTGTTCAGACTGTTCAAGGTTGTGGATGTGTTCAGACTGTTTAGGGTTGTGGATGTGTTCAGACTGTTCAAGGTTGTGGATGTGTTCAGACTGTTCAGGGTTGTGGATGTGTTCAGGCTGTTCAAGGTTGTGGATGTGTTCAGACTGTTCAGGGTTGTGGATGTGTTCAGGCTGTTCAAGGTTGTGGATGTGTTCAGACTGTTCAGGGTTGTGGATGTGTTCATACTGTTCAGGGTTGTGGATGTGTTCAGGATGTTCAGGGTTGTGGATGTGTTCAGACTGTTCAGGGTTGTGGATGTGTTCAGACTGTTCAGGGTTGTGGATGTGTTCAGACTGTTCAGTGTTGTGGATGTGTTCAGACTGTTCAGTGTTGTGGATGTATTCAGAATGTTCATGGTTGTGGATGTATTCAGACTGTTCAGGGTTGTGGATGTTTTCAGACTGTTCGGGGTTGTGGATGTGTTCAGACTGTTCAGGGTTGTGGATGTGTTCAGACTGTTCAGGGTTGTGGATGTGTTCAGAATGTTCAGGGTTGTGGATGTATTCAGAATGTTCAGGGTTGTGGATGTATTCAGACTTTTCAGGGTTGTCGGTGTGTTCAGACTGTTCAGGGTTGTAGATGTGTTCAGACTGTTCAGGGTTGTGGATGTATTCAGACTGTTCAGGGTTGTGGATGTATTCAGACTGTTCAGGGTTGTGGATTTGTTCGGAATGTTCAGGGTTGTGGATGTGTTCAGACTGTTCAGGGTTGTGGATGTGTTCAGACTGTTCAAGGTTGTGGATGTGTTCAGACTGGTCAGGGTTGTGGATGTGTTCAGAATGTTCAGGGTTGTGGATGTGTTCAGACTGTTCAGGGTTATGGATGTGTTCAGAATGTTCAGGGTTGGGGATGTGTTCAGAATGTTCAGGGTTGTGAACGTATTCAGACTGTTCAGGGTTGTGGATGTGTTCAGAATGTTCAGGGTTGTGGATGTATTGAATGTTCCAGGTTGTGGATGTGTTCAGACTGTTCAGGGTTGTGGATGTGTTCAGACTGTTCAGGGTTGTGGATGTGTTCAGACTGTTCAGGGTTGTGGATGTGTTCAGACTGTTCAGGGTTGTGGATGTGTTCAGACTGTTCAGTGTTGTGGATGTATTCAGAATGTTCATGGTTGTGGATGTATTCAGACTGTTCAGGGTTGTGGATGTGTTCGGAATGTTCAGGGTTGTGGATATGTTCAGACTGTTCAGGGTTGTGGATGTGTTCAGACTGTTCAAGGTTGTGGATGTGTTCAGACTGTTCAGGGTTGTGGATGTGTTCAGGACTGTTCAAGGTTGTGGATGTGTTCAGACTGTTCAGGGTTGTGGATGTGTTCATACTGTTCAGGGTTGTGGATGTGTTCAGGATGTTCAGGGTTGTGGATGTGTTCAGACTGTTCAGGGTTGTGGATGTGTTCAGACTGTTCAGGGTTGTGGATGTGTTCAGACTGTTCAGTGTTGTGGATGTATTCAGAATGTTCATGGTTGTGGATGTATTCAGACTGTTCAGGGTTGTGGATGTTTTCAGACTGTTCGGGGTTGTGGAATGTGTTCAGACTGTTCAAGGTTGTGGATGTGTTCAGACTGTTCAGGGTTGTGGATATGTTCAGGGTTGTGGATGTGTTCAGACTGTTCAGGGTTGTGGATGTGTTCAGAATGTTCAGGGTTGTGGATGTATTCAGAATGTTCAGGGTTGTGGATGTGTTCAGAATGTTCAGGGTTGTGGATGTGTTCAGACTGTTCAAGGTTGTGGATGTGTTCAGACTGTTCAGGGTTGTGGATGTGTTCAGAATGTTCAGGGTTGTGGATGTGTTCAGACTGTTCAGGGTTATGGATGTGTTCAGAATGTTCAGGGTTGTGGATGTGTTCAGAATGTTCAGGGTTGTGAACGTATTCAGACTGTTCAGGGTTGTGGATGTGTTCAGAATGTTCAGGGTTGTGGATGTATTGAATGTTCCAGGTTGTGGATGTGTTCAGACTGTTCAGGGTTGTGGATGTGTTCAGACTGTTCAGTGTTGTGGATGTGTTCAGACTGTTCAGGGTTGTGGATGTGTTCAGACTGTTCAGGGTTGTGGATGTGTTCAGACTGTTCAGTGTTGTGGATGTATTCAGACTGTTCATGGTTGTGGATGTATTCAGACTGTTCAGGGTTGTGGATGTGTTCGGAATGTTCAGGGTTGTGGATATGTTCAGACTGTTCAGGGTTGTGGATGTGTTCAGACTGTTCAAGGTTGTGGATGTGTTCAGACTGTTTAGGGTTGTGGATGTGTTCAGACTGTTCAAGGTTGTGGATGTGTTCAGACTGTTCAGGGTTGTGGATGTGTTCAGGCTGTTCAAGGTTGTGGATGTGTTCAGACTGTTCAGGGTTGTGGATGTGTTCAGGCTGTTCAAGGTTGTGGATGTGTTCAGACTGTTCAGGGTTGTGGATGTGTTCATACTGTTCAGGGTTGTGGATGTGTTCAGGATGTTCAGGGTTGTGGATGTGTTCAGACTGTTCAGGGTTGTGGATGTGTTCAGACTGTTCAGGGTTGTGGCTGTGTTCAGACTGTTCAGGGTTGTGGATGTATTCAGACTGTTCAGGGTTGTGGATGTATTCAGACTGTTCAGGGTTGTGGATGTGTTCAGACTGTTCAGGGTTGTGGATGTGTTCAGACTGTTCAGGTTGTGGATGTGTTCAGACTGTTCAGGGTTATGGATGTGTTCAGAATGTTCAGGGTTGTGGATGTGTTCAGAATGTTCAGGGTTGTGAATGTATTCAGACTGTTCAGGGTTGTGGATGTGTTCAGAATGTTCAGGGTTGTGGATGTATTAGAATGTTCCAGGTTGTGGATGTGTTCAGACTGTTCAGGGTTGTGGATGTGTTCAGACTGTTCAGTGTTGTGGATGTGTTCAGACTGTTCAGGGTTGTGGATGTGTTCAGACTGTTCAGGGTTGTGGATGTGTTCAGACTGTTCAGTGTTGTGGATGTATTCAGAATGTTCATGGTTGTGGATGTATTCAGACTGTTCAGGGTTGTGGATGTGTTCGGAATGTTCAGGGTTGTGGATATGTTCAGACTGTTCAGGGTTGTGGATGTGTTCAGACTGTTCAAGGTTGTGGATGTGTTCAGACTGTTTAGGGTTGTGGATGTGTTCAGACTGTTCAAGGTTGTGGATGTGTTCAGACTGTTCAGGGTTGTGGATGTGTTCAGGCTGTTCAAGGTTGTGGATGTGTTCAGACTGTTCAGGGTTGTGGATGTGTTCAGGCTGTTCAAGGTTGTGGATGTGTTCAGACTGTTCAGGGTTGTGGATGTGTTCATACTGTTCAGGGTTGTGGATGTGTTCAGGATGTTCAGGGTTGTGGATGTGTTCAGACTGTTCAGGGTTGTGGATGTGTTCAGACTGTTCAGGGTTGTGGATGTGTTCAGACTGTTCAGTGTTGTGGATGTGTTCAGACTGTTCAGTGTTGTGGATGTATTCAGAATGTTCATGGTTGTGGATGTATTCAGACTGTTCAGGGTTGTGGATGTTTTCAGACTGTTCGGGGTTGTGGATGTGTTCAGACTGTTCAGGGTTGTGGATGTGTTCAGACTGTTCAGGGTTGTGGATGTGTTCAGAATGTTCAGGGTTGTGGATGTATTCAGAATGTTCAGGGTTGTGGATGTATTCAGACTTTTCAGGGTTGTCGGTGTGTTCAGACTGTTCAGGGTTGTAGATGTGTTCAGACTGTTCAGGGTTGTGGATGTATTCAGACTGTTCAGGGTTGTGGATGTATTCAGACTGTTCAGGGTTGTGGATTTGTTCGGAATGTTCAGGGTTGTGGATGTGTTCAGACTGTTCAGGGTTGTGGATGTGTTCAGACTGTTCAAGGTTGTGGATGTGTTCAGACTGGTCAGGGTTGTGGATGTGTTCAGAATGTTCAGGGTTGTGGATGTGTTCAGACTGTTCAGGGTTATGGATGTGTTCAGAATGTTCAGGGTTGGGGATGTGTTCAGAATGTTCAGGGTTGTGAACGTATTCAGACTGTTCAGGGTTGTGGATGTGTTCAGAATGTTCAGGGTTGTGGATGTATTGAATGTTCCAGGTTGTGGATGTGTTCAGACTGTTCAGGGTTGTGGATGTGTTCAGACTGTTCAGGGTTGTGGATGTGTTCAGACTGTTCAGGGTTGTGGATGTGTTCAGACTGTTCAGTGTTGTGGATGTATTCAGAATGTTCATGGTTGTGGATGTATTCAGACTGTTCAGGGTTGTGGATGTGTTCGGAATGTTCAGGGTTGTGGATATGTTCAGACTGTTCAGGGTTGTGGATGTGTTCAGACTGTTCAAGGTTGTGGATGTGTTCAGACTGTTTAGGGTTGTGGATGTGTTCAGACTGTTCAAGGTTGTGGATGTGTTCAGACTGTTCAGGGATGTGGATGTGTTCAGGCTGTTCAAGGTTGTGGATGTGTTCAGACTGTTCAGGGTTGTGGATGTGTTCAGGATGTTCAAGGTTGTGGATGTGTTCAGACTGTTCAGGGTTGTGGATGTGTTCATACTGTTCAGGGTTGTGGATGTGTTCAGGATGTTCAGGGTTGTGGATGTGTTCAGACTGTTCAGGGTTGTGGATGTGTTCAGACTGTTCAGGGTTGTGGATGTGTTCAGACTGTTCAGTGTTGTGGATGTATTCAGAATGTTCATGGTTGTGGATGTATTCAGACTGTTCAGGGTTGTGGATGTTTTCAGACTGTTCGGGGTTGTGGATGTGTTCAGACTGTTCAAGGTTGTGGATGTGTTCAGACTGTTCAGGGTTGTGGATATGTTCAGGGTTGTGGATGTGTTCAGACTGTTCAGGGTTGTGGATGTGTTCAGAATGTTCAGGGTTGTGGATGTATTCAGAATGTTCAGGGTTGTGGATGTGTTCAGAATGTTCAGGGTTGTGGATGTGTTCAGACTGTTCAAGGTTGTGGATGTGTTCAGACTGTTCAGGGTTGTGGATGTGTTCAGAATGTTCAGGGTTGTGGATGTGTTCAGACTGTTCAGGGTTATGGATGTGTTCAGAATGTTCAGGGTTGTGGATGTGTTCAGAATGTTCAGGGTTGTGAACGTATTCAGACTGTTCAGGGTTGTGGATGTGTTCAGAATGTTCAGGGTTGTGGATGTATTGAATGTTCCAGGTTGTGGATGTGTTCAGACTGTTCAGGGTTGTGGATGTGTTCAGACTGTTCAGTGTTGTGGATGTGTTCAGACTGTTCAGGGTTGTGGATGTGTTCAGACTGTTCAGGGTTGTGGATGTGTTCAGACTGTTCAGTGTTGTGGATGTATTCAGACTGTTCATGGTTGTGGATGTATTCAGACTGTTCAGGGTTGTGGATGTGTTCGGAATGTTCAGGGTTGTGGATATGTTCAGACTGTTCAGGGTTGTGGATGTGTTCAGACTGTTCAAGGTTGTGGATGTGTTCAGACTGTTTAGGGTTGTGGATGTGTTCAGACTGTTCAAGGTTGTGGATGTGTTCAGACTGTTCAGGGTTGTGGATGTGTTCAGGCTGTTCAAGGTTGTGGATGTGTTCAGACTGTTCAGGGTTGTGGATGTGTTCAGGCTGTTCAAGGTTGTGGATGTGTTCAGACTGTTCAGGGTTGTGGATGTGTTCATACTGTTCAGGGTTGTGGATGTGTTCAGGATGTTCAGGGTTGTGGATGTGTTCAGACTGTTCAGGGTTGTGGATGTGTTCAGAATGTTCAGGGTTGTGGATGTGTTCAGACTGTTCAAGGGTTGTGGATGTGTTCAGACTGTTCAGGGTTGTGGATGTGTTCAGACTGTTCAGGGTTATGGATGTGTTCAGAATGTTCAGGGTTGTGGATGTGTTCAGAATGTTCAGGGTTGTGAACGTATTCAGACTGTTCAGGGTTGTGGATGTGTTCAGAATGTTCAGGGTTGTGGATGTATTGAATGTTCCAGGTTGTGGATGTGTTCAGACTGTTCAGGGTTGTGGATGTGTTCAGACTGTTCAGTGTTGTGGATGTGTTCAGACTGTTCAGGGTTGTGGATGTGTTCAGACTGTTCAGGGTTGTGGATGTGTTCAGACTGTTCAGTGTTGTGGATGTATTCAGACTGTTCATGGTTGTGGATGTATTCAGACTGTTCAGGGTTGTGGATGTGTTCGGAATGTTCAGGGTTGTGGATATGTTCAGACTGTTCAGGGTTGTGGATGTGTTCAGACTGTTCAAGGTTGTGGATGTGTTCAGACTGTTTAGGGTTGTGGATGTGTTCAGACTGTTCAAGGTTGTGGATGTGTTCAGACTGTTCAGGGTTGTGGATGTGTTCAGGCTGTTCAAGGTTGTGGATGTGTTCAGACTGTTCAGGGTTGTGGATGTGTTCAGGCTGTTCAAGGTTGTGGATGTGTTCAGACTGTTCAGGGTTGTGGATGTGTTCATACTGTTCAGGGTTGTGGATGTGTTCAGGATGTTCAGGGTTGTGGATGTGTTCAGACTGTTCAGGGTTGTGGATGTGTTCAGACTGTTCAGGGTTGTGGATGTGTTCAGACTGTTCAGGGTTGTGGATGTATTCAGACTGTTCAGGGTTGTGGATGTATTCAGACTGTTCAGGGTTGTGGATGTGTTCAGACTGTTCAGGGTTGTGGATGTGTTCAGACTGTTCAAGGTTGTGGATGTGTTCAGACTGTTCAAGGTTGTGGATGTGTTCAGACTGTTCAGGGTTGTGGATGTGTTCAGACTGTTCAAGGTTGTGGATGTGTTCAGACTGTTCAGGGTTGTGGATGTGTTCAGGCTGTTCAAGGTTGTGGATGTGTTCAGACTGTTCAGGGTTGTGGATGTGTTCAGACTGTTCAAGGTTGTGGATGTGTTCAGACTGTTCAGGGTTGTGGATGTGTTCATACTGTTCAGGGTTGTGGATGTGTTCAGGATGTTCAGGGTTGTGGATGTGTTCAGACTGTTCAGGGTTGTGGATGTGTTCAGAATGTTCAGGGTTGTGGATGTGTTCAGACTGTTCAAGGTTGTGGATGTGTTCAGACTGTTCAGGGTTGTGGATGTGTTCAGACTGTTCAGGGTTATGGATGTGTTCAGAATGTTCAGGGTTGTGGATGTGTTCAGAATGTTCAGGGTTGTGAACGTATTCAGACTGTTCAGGGTTGTGGATGTGTTCAGAATGTTCAGGGTTGTGGATGTATTGAATGTTCCAGGTTGTGGATGTGTTCAGACTGTTCAGGGTTGTGGATGTGTTCAGACTGTTCAGTGTTGTGGATGTGTTCAGACTGTTCAGGGTTGTGGATGTGTTCAGACTGTTCAGGGTTGTGGATGTGTTCAGACTGTTCAGTGTTGTGGATGTATTCAGACTGTTCATGGTTGTGGATGTATTCAGACTGTTCTGGGTTGTGGATGTGTTCGGAATGTTCAGGGTTGTGGATATGTTCAGACTGTTCAGGGTTGTGGATGTGTTCAGACTGTTCAAGGTTGTGGATGTGTTCAGACTGTTTAGGGTTGTGGATGTGTTCAGACTGTTCAAGGTTGTGGATGTGTTCAGACTGTTCAGGGTTGTGGATGTGTTCAGGCTGTTCAAGGTTGTGGATGTGTTCAGACTGTTCAGGGTTGTGGATGTGTTCAGGCTGTTCAAGGTTGTGGATGTGTTCAGACTGTTCAGGGTTGTGGATGTGTTCATACTGTTCAGGGTTGTGGATGTGTTCAGGATGTTCAGGGTTGTGGATGTGTTCAGACTGTTCAGGGTTGTGGATGTGTTCAGACTGTTCAGGGTTGTGGATGTGTTCAGACTGTTCAGGGTTGTGGATGTATTCAGACTGTTCAGGGTTGTGGATGTATTCAGACTGTTCAGGGTTGTGGATGTGTTCAGACTGTTCAGGGTTGTGGATGTGTTCAGACTGTTCAAGGGTTGTGGATGTGTTCAGACTGTTCAGGGTTATGGATGTGTTCAGAATGTTCAGGGTTGTGGATGTGTTCAGAATGTTCAGGGTTGTGAACGTATTCAGACTGTTCAGGGTTGTGGATGTGTTCAGAATGTTCAGGGTTGTGGATGTATTGAATGTTCAAGGTTGTGGATGTGTTCAGACTGTTCAGGGTTGTGGATGTGTTCAGACTGTTCAGTGTTGTGGATGTGTTCAGACTGTTCAGGGTTGTGGATGTGTTCAGACTGTTCAGGGTTGTGGATGTGTTCAGACTGTTCAGTGTTGTGGATGTATTCAGAATGTTCATGGTTGTGGATGTATTCAGACTGTTCAGGGTTGTGGATGTGTTCGGAATGTTCAGGGTTGTGGATATGTTCAGACTGTTCAGGGTTGTGGATGTGTTCAGACTGTTCAGGGTTGTGGATGTGTTCAGACTGTTTAGGGTTGTGGATGTGTTCAGACTGTTCAAGGTTGTGGATGTGTTCAGACTGTTCAGGGTTGTGGATGTGTTCAGGCTGTTCAAGGTTGTGGATGTGTTCAGACTGTTCAGGGTTGTGGATGTGTTCAGGCTGTTCAAGGTTGTGGATGTGTTCAGACTGTTCAGGGTTGTGGATGTGTTCATACTGTTCAGGGTTGTGGATGTGTTCAGGATGTTCAGGGTTGTGGATGTGTTCAGACTGTTCAGGGTTGTGGATGTGTTCAGACTGTTCAGGGTTGTGGATGTGTTCAGACTGTTCAGTGTTGTGGATGTGTTCAGACTGTTCAGTGTTGTGGATGTATTCAGAATGTTCATGGTTGTGGATGTATTCAGACTGTTCAGGGTTGTGGATGTTTTCAGACTGTTCGGGGTTGTGGATGTGTTCAGACTGTTCAGGGTTGTGGATGTGTTCAGACTGTTCAGGGTTGTGGATGTGTTCAGAATGTTCAGGGTTGTGGATGTATTCAGAATGTTCAGGGTTGTGGATGTATTCAGACTTTTCAGGGTTGTCGGTGTGTTCAGACTGTTCAGGGTTGTAGATGTGTTCAGACTGTTCAGGGTTGTGGATGTATTCAGACTGTTCAGGGTTGTGGATGTATTCAGACTGTTCAGGGTTGTGGATTTGTTCGGAATGTTCAGGGTTGTGGATGTGTTCAGACTGTTCAGGGTTGTGGATGTGTTCAGACTGTTCAAGGTTGTGGATGTGTTCAGACTGGTCAGGGTTGTGGATGTGTTCAGAATGTTCAGGGTTGTGGATGTGTTCAGACTGTTCAGGGTTATGGATGTGTTCAGAATGTTCAGGGTTGGGGATGTGTTCAGACTGTTCAGGGTTGTGAACGTATTCAGACTGTTCAGGGTTGTGGATGTGTTCAGAATGTTCAGGGTTGTGGATGTATTGAATGTTCCAGGTTGTGGATGTGTTCAGACTGTTCAGGGTTGTGGATGTGTTCAGACTGTTCAGGGTTGTGGATGTGTTCAGACTGTTCAGGGTTGTGGATGTGTTCAGACTGTTCAGTGTTGTGGATGTATTCAGAATGTTCATGGTTGTGGATGTATTCAGACTGTTCAGGGTTGTGGATGTGTTCGGAATGTTCAGGGTTGTGGATATGTTCAGACTGTTCAGGGTTGTGGATGTGTTCAGACTGTTCAAGGTTGTGGATGTGTTCAGACTGTTTAGGGTTGTGGATGTGTTCAGACTGTTCAAGGTTGTGGATGTGTTCAGACTGTTCAGGGATGTGGATGTGTTCAGGCTGTTCAAGGTTGTGGATGTGTTCAGACTGTTCAGGGTTGTGGATGTGTTCAGGATGTTCAAGGTTGTGGATGTGTTCAGACTGTTCAGGGTTGTGGATGTGTTCATACTGTTCAGGGTTGTGGATGTGTTCAGGATGTTCAGGGTTGTGGATGTGTTCAGACTGTTCAGGGTTGTGGATGTGTTCAGACTGTTCAGGGTTGTGGATGTGTTCAGACTGTTCAGTGTTGTGGATGTATTCAGAATGTTCATGGTTGTGGATGTATTCAGACTGTTCAGGGTTGTGGATGTTTTCAGACTGTTCGGGGTTGTGGATGTGTTCAGACTGTTCAAGGTTGTGGATGTGTTCAGACTGTTCAGGGTTGTGGATGTGTTCAGAATGTTCAGGGTTGTGGATGTATTCAGAATGTTCAGGGTTGTGGATGTGTTCAGAATGTTCAGGGTTGTGGATGTGTTCAGAATGTTCAAGGTTGTGGATGTGTTCAGACTGTTCAGGGTTGTGGATGTGTTCAGAATGTTCAGGGTTGTGGATGTGTTCAGACTGTTCAGGGTTATGGATGTGTTCAGAATGTTCAGGGTTGTGGATGTGTTCAGAATGTTCAGGGTTGTGAACGTATTCAGACTGTTCAGGGTTGTGGATGTGTTCAGAATGTTCAGGGTTGTGGATGTATTGAATGTTCCAGGTTGTGGATGTGTTCAGACTGTTCAGGGTTGTGGATGTGTTCAGACTGTTCAGTGTTGTGGATGTGTTCAGACTGTTCAGGGTTGTGGATGTGTTCAGACTGTTCAGGGTTGTGGATGTGTTCAGACTGTTCAGTGTTGTGGATGTATTCAGACTGTT
>NC_048569.1:42087360-42124860 GCF_013265735.2 Oncorhynchus mykiss
GACTGTTCAGGGTTTTGGATGTGTTCAGAATGTTCAGGGTTGTGGATGTGTTCAGACTGTTCAGGGTTGTGTATGTGTTCAGGGTTGTGGATGTATTCAGACTGTTCAGGGTTGTGGATGTGTTCAGATTGTTCTGGGTTGTGGTGGTGTTCAGACTGTTCTGGGTTGTGGATTCAGACTTGTCTGGGTTGTGGATGTGTTCAGACTGTTCTGGTTGTGGATGTGTTCAGACTGTTTTGGGTTGTGGATGTGTTCAGACTGTTCAGGGTTGTGGATGTGTTCAGACTGTTCAGGGTTGTGGATGTGTTCAGGGTTGTGGATGTATTCAGAATGTTCATAGTTGTGGATGTATTCAGAATGTTCTGGGTAGTGTATGTGTTCATAATGTTATGGGTTGTGGATGTGTTCAGACTGTTCTGGGTTGTGGATGTTTTCAGACTGTTCAGGGTTGTGGATGTGTTCAGACTGTTCAGGGTTGTGGATGTGTTCAGACTGTTCAGGGTTGTGGATGTGTTCAGACTGTTCAAGGTTGTGGATGTGTTCAGACTGTTCAGGGTTGTGGATGTGTTCAGATTGTTCAGGGTTGTGGATGTGTTCAGACTGTTCAGGGTTGTGGATGTGTTCAGACTGTTCAGGGTTGTGGATGTGTTCAGAATGTTCAGGGTTGTGGATGTATTCAGACTTTTCAGGGTTGTGGGTGTGTTCAGACTGTTCAGGGTTGTGGATGTGTTCGGAATGTTCAGGGTTGTGGATATGTTCAGACTGTTCAGGGTTGTGGATGTGTTCAGACTGTTCAAGGTTGTGGATGTGTTCAGACTGTTCAGGGTTGTGGATGTGTTCAGATTGTTCAGGGTTGTGGATGTGTTCAGACTGTTCAGGGTTGTGGATGTGTTCAGACTGTTCAGGGTTGTGGATGTGTTCAGAATGTTCAGGGTTGTGGATGTATTCAGACTTTTCAGGGTTGTGGGTGTGTTCAGACTGTTCAGGGTTGTGGATGTGTTCAGACTGTTCAGGGTTGTGGATGTGTTCAGACTGTTCAGGGTTGTGGATGTGTTCAGAATGTTCAGGGTTGTGGATGTATTCAGACTTTTCAGGGTTGTGGATGTATTCAGACTTTTCAGGGTTGTGGGTGTGTTCAGACTGTTCAGGGTTGTGGATGTATTCAGACTGTTCAAGGTTGTGGATGTATTCAGACTGTTCAGGGTTGTGGATGTGTTCGGAATGTTCAGGGTTGTGGATGTGTTCAGACTGTTCAGGGTTGTGGATGTGTTCAGACTGTTCAAGGTTGTGGATGTGTTCAGACTGTTCAGGGTTGTGGATGTGTTCAGAATGTTCAGGGTTGTGGATGTGTTCAGACTGTTCAGGGTTATGGATGTGTTCAGAATGTTCAGGGTTGTGGATGTGTTCAGAATGTTCAGGGTTGTGAACCTATTCAGACTGTTCAGGGTTGTGGATGTGTTCAGAATGTTCAGGGTTGTGGATGTATTGAATGATCCAGGTTGTGGATGTGTTCAGACTGTTCAGGGTTGTGGATGTGTTCAGACTGTTCAGTGTTGTGGATGTGTTCAGACTGTTCAGGGTTGTGGATGTGTTCAGACTGTTCAGGGTTGTGGATGTGTTCAGACTGTTCAGTGTTGTGGATGTATTCAGAATGTTAATGGTTGTGGATGTATTCAGACTGTTCAAGGTTGTGGATGTGTTCAGACTGTTCAGGGTTGTGGATGTGTTCAGGCTGTTCAAGGTTGTGGATGTGTTCAGACTGTTCAGGGTTTTGGATGTGTTCAGGCTGTTCAAGGTTGTGGATGTGTTCAGACTGTTCAGGGTTGTGGATGTGTTCATACTGTTCAGGGTTGTGGATGTGTTCAGGATTTTCAGGGTTGTGGATGTGTTCGGAATGTTCAGGGTTGTGGATATGTTCAGACTGTTCAGGGTTGTGGATGTGTTCAGACTGTTCAAGGTTGTGGATGTGTTCAGACTGTTTAGGGTTGTGGATGTGTTCAGACTGTTCAAGGTTGTGGATGTGTTCAGACTGTTCAGGGTTGTGGATGTGTTCAGGCTGTTCAAGGTTGTGGATGTGTTCAGACTGTTCAGGGTTTTGGATGTGTTCAGGCTGTTCAAGGTTGTGGATGTGTTCAGACTGTTCAGGGTTGTGGATGTGTTCATACTGTTCAGGGTTGTGGATGTGTTCAGGATGTTCAGGGTTGTGGATGTGTTCAGACTGTTCAGGGTTGTGGATGTGTTCAGACTGTTCAGGGTTGTGGATGTGTTCAGACTGTTCAGTGTTGTGGATGTGTTCAGACTGTTCAGTGTTGTGGATGTATTCAGAATGTTCATGGTTGTGGATGTATTCAGACTGTTCAGGGTTGTGGATGTTTTCAGACTGTTCGGGGTTGTGGATGTGTTCAGACTGTTCAGGGTTGTGGATGTGTTCAGACTGTTCAGGGTTGTGGATGTGTTCAGAATGTTCAGGGTTGTGGATGTATTCAGAATGTTCAGGGTTGTGGATGTGATCAGACTGTTCAGGGTTGTGGATGTGTTCAGACTGTTCAAGGTTGTGGATGTGTTCAGACTGTTCAGGGTTTTGGATGTGTTCAGAATGTTCAGGGTTGTGGATGTGTTCAGACTGTTCAGGGTTGTGTATGTGTTCAGGGTTGTGGATGTATTCAGACTGTTCAGGGTTGTGGATGTGTTCAGATTGTTCTGGGTTGTGGTGGTGTTCAGACTGTTCTGGGTTGTGGATTCAGACTTGTCTGGGTTGTGGATGTGTTCAGACTGTTCTGGTTGTGGATGTGTTCAGACTGTTTTGGGTTGTGGATGTGTTCAGACTGTTCAGGGTTGTGGATGTGTTCAGACTGTTCAGGGTTGTGGATGTGTTCAGGGTTGTGGATGTATTCAGAATGTTCATAGTTGTGGATGTATTCAGAATGTTCTGGGTAGTGGATGTGTTCATAATGTTATGGGTTGTGGATGTGTTCAGACTGTTCTGGGTTGTGGATGTTTTCAGACTGTTCAGGGTTGTGGATGTGTTCAGACTGTTCAGGGTTGTGGATGTGTTCAGACTGTTCAGGGTTGTGGATGTGTTCAGACTGTTCAAGGTTGTGGATGTGTTCAGACTGTTCAGGGTTGTGGATGTGTTCAGATTGTTCAGGGTTGTGGATGTGTTCAGACTGTTCAGGGTTGTGGATGTGTTCAGACTGTTCAGGGTTGTGGATGTGTTCAGAATGTTCAGGGTTGTGGATGTATTCAGACTTTTCAGGGTTGTGGGTGTGTTCAGACTGTTCAGGGTTGTGGATGTATTCAGACTGTTCAGGGTTGTGGATGTATTCAGACTGTTCAGGGTTGTGGATGTGTTCGGAATGTTCAGGGTTGTGGATGTGTTCAGACTGTTCAGGGTTGTGGATGTGTTCAGACTGTTCAAGGTTGTGGTATGTTCAGACTGTTCAGGGTTGTGGATGTGTTCAGAATGTTCAGGGTTGTGGATGTGTTCAGACTGTTCAGGGTTATGGATGTGTTCAGAATGTTCAGGGTTGTGGATGTGTTCAGAATATTCAGGGTTGTGAACCTATTCAGACTGTTCAGGGTTGTGGATGTGTTCAGAATGTTCAGGGTTGTAGATGTATTGAATGTTCCAGGTTGTGGATGTGTTCAGACTGTTCAGGGTTGTGGATGTGTTCAGAATGTTCAGGGTTGTGGATGTATTCAGACTTTTCAGGGTTGTGGGTGTGTTCAGACTGTTCAGTGTTGTGGATGTATTCAGACTGTTCAGGGTTGTGGATGTATTCAGACTGTTCAGGGTTGTGGATGTATTCAGACTGTTCAGGGTTGTGGATGTATTCAGAATGTTCAGGGTTGTGGATGTGTTCAGACTGTTCAGGGTTGTGGATGTATTCAGACTGTTCAGGGTTGTGGATGTGTTCAGAATGTTCAGGGTTGTGGATGTGTTCAGACTGTTCAGGGTTGTGGAAGTGTTCAGGGTTGTGGATGTGTTCAGACTGTGTTGTAATGTGTGCTGTATGTTCTATCCAGCCCAACCTGGAGATCAACCACCATGCAGACAAATCTCTAGACAGCTTCTGTAAGTGGCAGAAGTCCATCCTCAGTCACCAAGGAGACGGGAACAGCATCCCAGAGAACGGCATGGCTCACCATGACAACGCTGTCCTTATCACACGGTAGATTCTCCACCTCCACTCTCACGTACCTACACAGACACACACACATGCACGCACACACACACACTTATTTTCCTCTTACCTATTATTATGTTTTGCACTGACTCTCTTGCGCAGAGTTGATGTACACTCACATACTACACTAACATTCCAACACACACACACAAAACACAGACACACACACACACACATTCACACTCTTCTCACATGCTGCTGTTTTATTTTTGACATGTCTTTTTATTGAACTTTTATTTAACGAGGGAAGTCAGCTCAGAACAAATCCTTATTTACAATGACGGCCTCCCAAAAGGCCTCCAGTGGGGACGGGGCCTGGGATTAAATAAATACATACTTTCTGTTTATTATCTGTGCATAGTCATTTAACCCCTAACCCACATGCATGTACTGTATTACCTCAACTACCTCAACTACCTCGCACCCCTGCACATAGCCTCGTTACCGATACCCCTGCACATAGCCTCGTTACCGATACCCCTGCACATAGCCTCGTTACCGATACCCCTGTACATAGCCTCGTTACCGATACCCCTGTACATAGCCTCGTTACCGTTACCCTTGCACATTGACTCGTTACCGATACCCCTGTACATAGCCTCGTTACCGATACCCCTGCACATAGCCTCGTTACCGATACCCCTGCACATTGACTCGTTACTGATACCCCTGCACATAGCCTCGTTACCGATACCCCTGCACATAGCCTCGTTACCGATACCCCTGCACATAGCCTCGTTACCGATACCCCTGCACATTGACTCGTTACCGATACCCCTGTACATAGCCTCGTTATTGTTAATGTTATTTTTATTGTGTTACCATTTTTCCTTTAGTCTAAGAGGCACAGTTTTCGTACTTACTTTTGAAACAACTCTGCGTTGTTGGTTAAGGGCGTTGTGAGTAAGCATTTCACGGTAAGGTCTACTACACCTGTTGTTTGAAACAACTCTGCGTTGTTGGTTAAGGGCGTTGTGAGTAAGCGTTTCACGGTAAGGTCTACCACACCTGTTGTATTTGGCGCAAGTGGCAAAAAACATACGATTGGATTTTCGATGATGGTTCGTTCGGCGGTAGAAGTGTGCGGTAATTGACCTCGCCATATGTCTCTTGTGCGTCTGTTTACTTAAACGCTTTAGCAGTCCTTCCACCTTCCCACTTTGTGCTGCGTCTGCGTTTCACAGCCAGAACAGTAGCGTTGAAACACACAGCCTGGCCACTACTCATATCTATTACTGGCTCTGGGTGAAGCTGATGACAACGGGAAGCGATGGTCTTTCAGGCACACTCAGATTTATGGCTGGTAACCGTGTTGCGGCAAAAACACTGTCATAACTGCTGTTGGCATTATTGTTGACCGTAGTGTGATTGACATGGGCTAAAACCCTGCTTTTGACTCTTCCTGCCTGGCTGTGGACTAATGTTTGCCTAGTGCTAGTTGACTAAGCTGTTTGGTGAGCCGTCAATAGGAGATACTGTAGTAGGTAAGGTCCTCTAATGCTACTGAAAGTAATAGTTGGTCGCCTTAGAAACAGCGTTAGAAGTTTTGCTTGGATTCTGATGCTAGCAGGCTACTGAAGGGGTTTTTCGGGAGTGCTGTTCCCAGCCACCTGTTTGTCTGTTGTGCTGGTAATTATCGGAAGGGCAGGTCTGTACTGCCAAAGTTACATCACCTCAGCCTTCTGCTGCTATAGGGCTTTCCACCGTCTGTCTGATGCTAAACCAACACTAGCTGCTATGCTTTCACTAAAGCATTGTGTTGTATATACATGCTGCAGGCTGCTTACAGGGTTCAGTGAAGTTCAGTGACTGTAGGTTTGTGTTATAGGTCCAGTACAACATCTTATTAGAGAGAGAGAGAGAGAGTGGGGGGGGGGTGAGGAGAGAGAGAGAGAGAGAGAGAGAGAGAGGAGGGTGAGGAGAGAGAGAGAGAGAGAGGGGGGTGTGGAGAGAGAGAGAGAGAGAGAGAGAGAGAGAGGGGGGGGGGTGAGGAGAGAGAGAGAGAGATTGAGAGTGAGAGCGAGAGAGAGATTGAGAGTGAGAGCGAGAGAGAGAGAGAGTGTGTGAGAGAGAGAGAGAGAGAGAGAGAGCGAGAGAGAGTGAGAGAGAGAGAGAGAGAGGGGGGGTGAGGAGAGAGAGAGAGGAGCGAGAAAGAGAGGGAGGGAGGGAGAGAGAGAGGGGGGGAGGAGAGAGAGAGGACCGAGAGAGGGAGGGAGAGAAAGAGGGAGGGAGAGAGAGAGAAAGGGTGGGAGGGAGTGAGGGGGGAGGAGAGAGAGAGGAGAGAGAGGGAGGGAGGAAAGAGAGAGAAAGGAGAGAGAGGGGGGAAGAGGAGAGATAGAGAGCAAGAGAAAGAGAGGGAGGGTGGAGGAGAGAGAGAGAGAGAGAGAGAGAGAGGGGGAGGGAGGAAAGAGAGAGAAAGGAGAGAGAGGGGGGAAGAGGAGAGATAGAGAGCGAGAGAAAGAGAGGGAGGGTGGAGGAGAGAGAGAGAGAGAGAGAGAATCAGAACTTTGGTGGGGCCTGCGTTTAATGGGACAACAAGATGTGTGTGTTGGTGATGAGCTGGGCTGAAGTATGGTAACATTAGAGAGAGTATAAATAGTTCATGATGGACCTCGAGAAGCTTTCATTTACCACCGCGTGTGCTAGAACATTCCCCCGTTCCCAGGTGGAATCCACCTTCAAGAGAGAGCCCAGCAATTTTAAGACTGTTTGCGTTAGCAACGCGCAGCTTTACTGTATGTGTGGCTATTACATTTATGACTAATGAAGAAAAATATCAGGTTAAATAAAAGTGTTTTATGAGATGATGACGAGGGATGCCCTAGGCCACGCTCTTTATCATAGTACTATCTATATCCCCTCATTTAAAACATGTGGGAACTGCCTCTGGAGGCTGTCTCTGTGTGTTGCGTTTGAGCCTCTCTCACTTCTAAGTCCGTCGTGAAGTGTATACAGCCGACAACACCAAATGCACGGCGTACTGTACTCCCAAACTCAACTTCTGCCAGGCCGTCATCCTGAATAAGAATTTGTTATTAATTGACTTGCCTGGTACAATAAAAGTTCCATGGAAGTCAAATAAAAAAGAAGCTTCTAAGCGTGCCATGCGGGGGTTGGTTCACTTTGCTGAGGGCAGGCTGAGGTCACCACGAGTGCACAGAAACAATGATGTCATGGTAGCGGTCTTGACAGTAGCGGTCGTCCTGGTGTTGGCCTCCTGTGGTTGCAGGCTGGTTGCGGTCAATCAGGACATAAGGAGGAGACATTATCCTTGAGGTGGATGGAGTCAGTTCGGATGGGTCGTCCTTCTAGGCATGAATCATGATTGTGACCTCTCCTTCGTTCCCCTTGTCTGAATGTCTATCTCTCTCTTTCTCTCTCTCGCTTTCTCTCGCTCTCTCTCTCCATTTCTCTCTTTCTCTCTCTCGCTCGCTCTCTCTCTCTCTCTCTTTCTTCCTCTCTCTCTCTCTCTCTCTCTCTCTCTCTTTCTTCCTCTCTCTCTCTCTCTCTCTCTCTCTCTTTCTTCCTCTCTCTCTCTCTCTCTCTCTCTCTCTCTCTCTCTCTCTCTCTCTCTCTCTCTCTCCCTTTCTCTCTTTCTCGCTCTTTCTCTCTCTCTCTCTCTCTCTCCCTTTCTCTCTCTCTCTCTGTCTCTCTCTCTCTCTCTGTCTCTCTCTCTCAATTAAATTCAAAGGATTTATTGGCATGGGAAACGTGTTTACATTGCCACAGCAAATTAAAAAACAAAAACAAAACAACAATGACAAAAACCAACAAAACAAAAAGGCAAAAACAATCCTTTTGGCCTCCTGTGGTTGCAGGCTGGTTGCGGTCAATCAGGACATAAGGAGGAGACATTATCCTTGAGGTGGATGGAGTCAGTTCGGATGGGTCGTCCTTCTAGGCATGAATCATGATTGTGACCTCTCCTTCGTTCCCCTTGTCTGAATGTATCTCTCTCTCTCTCTCTCTCTCTCTCTCTCTCTCTCTCTCTCTCTCTCTCTCTCTCTCTCTCTCTCTCTCTCTCTCTCTCTCTCTCTCTCTCTCTCTCTCTTTCTCTCTCTCTCTCTCTCGGAGTGCATGCTGGGAGTGAGTCGTCAAGCAGGAGTGATTGTGAGAACGAATGGAATTTATTTTCACTCTATTGGGTTTTGGTATGTACATATATATATATATTGATTAGTTTAGTTGTTTTAAGGGTATATTGTCTAACTATCACTAAGCACGTATAGGGGTGGTGGGATCTTTGAGGTTGGTTTTTCGCGAGGGCACAACCAGCGGGTGGGGCTGGTTGTAATGGCCACTCGCGGAAGTGTAGAGTTTGAAAAACTTAGTCGGAGGCATGGAGTAAAAATTCCTGCTGCGGCTGGGTGTTCAGTGGAAGAATGTAGCTTGGCTGTGGGTGCTATCATTGGGTATGATAGCATTAAATCAGCCTCAAGGATGAATAGCGCTGTAGTGATATTCTTAGATTCAATTGAAAAGGTGAATAAGATAGTTGAGAGGGGTGTTGTGTTGCGGGAGACACAGACGCCGGTATTTCCGCTTATGAATCCTGCGAAGAAAGTTATGCTTTCTAACGTGCCACCATTTGTTAGAGATGAAGTGTTAGAGCGAGAGTTATCTCGCAATGGTCAAATCGTATCTACAATAAAGAAGGTTCTTTTTGGATGCAAATCTCCGTTGTTGAAACATGTCGTGTCTCATAGGAGACAAGTGCATATGATTTTAAAAAAGGAAGGAGATGAACTGAATTTAGCGTTTAGTTTTAAGATTGATGGATTTGATTATGTCTTTTATGCATCTACTGAATCAATGAAATGTTTTGGATGTGGAAGAGAGGGGCATTTGGTGCGTAATTGTCCCGAGAATGAACGCGCTGAGCCTGGTAGTAGCTTTAGTGCGGGTGCAACTAACGTACCACAGCGAAGGGATGAAAATACTACAGGTGTAGGGGAAGAGAGAAGGTGGGCAGATGTGGTTGGAAAAGTAGGAGAGGAAGGCATTGTGGATACGGGGGCAATTGTGGTAGATCAGAACAAAGAGGGAGGGGAAACACTAGGTGAGATTGCGACTGCCGTCGCTGAGGTGGTGCTGGAAAATGAAATTGGAGGTCAAGAGGAGATTGAAATAATGGAAAAAGAAGTGGATGTTTTCAAAATACCGAGGAGTAAAAGGAAGAATTTAAGGGGTGGTGAAGGGTCTAATTCTAAGAGAAAGGTAGAGATGGATAAATCAGGTGAAGATGAACAGGTTGTAGAGATGGGGTTTTCTTCTGGGGAGGATAGCGAGAGTGAGTCATCTGACGCGTCACAACAATATAGTGAGATAGATGGGGTGGAAGGGAGGTATGGGATCGAGAAGATACGTCAATTTCTGAAGTTGACAAAAGGGAAGAAATATATGCAGGATTACAATGTAACTGATTTTTTCCCTGAACGTGAATTGTTTATTGAATCAGCAAAGTTTCTGATGTCAAAAATTACAGGGGGAGGTTTGAAAAGCCCTGAAATTGCTAGACTCAAGAAAGTGGTCACGAGAGTAATAAGTGATGCAAATTCTAAAGAAAATGAAAGAGTTCAGTTGCAGTTTTAACTCTGTAAAGAGATGTGGTGGCTGTATCTTCCTCTGTATTTTTTTCTTATCCATGAGCAGTTTTAAGATCTCTTCTTTAAACGTAAATGGGGCAAGAGATGTTAAAAAAAGAGCCATGGTGTATGAGTTAATGAGGGGAAAGGGAAGTGACATAATTTTTCTACAAGAAACGCATAGTAATTTGGAAAATGAAGTTATGTGGCAACAGGAGTGGGGGGGGACAGTGGTGTGTAGTCATAAAAACTCAAAAAGTGGGGGTGTGGTTATCTTGTTCTCAAAAGGGTTTTTGCCTTTGTCATATGAGGTTGAAGAGGTAGTTGAGGGGAGGTTATTAAAAGTTAGAGCAAGGTATGAAAACATCAATATGTGTCTGATAAATGTATATGCCCCAGTGGTGACAGTTGAGAGGGTATGTTTTTTAGAGACATTATCAAATACCATTGAGAAATGTAACAAAGAAGATTATTTGTTTATTGCTGGGGATTTTAACTGCACAGTTAGTGATTTAGATAGAAATCACCAAGAACCTCATATAGCCTCAAGGACGTTTTTAAAACGCCTTATTGTAACAAATGAACTGTGTGATATTTGGCGGAGTCAACATGGAGGAACAAGGCAGTACACCTGGGCGCATGTGAGAGAGAACATCATCTCTATGGCCAGGTTAGATAGGTTTTATGTTTTTGAGCATCAATCTCAGGTCTGTAAATCAAGTGTGATAACTCCAGTGGGATTTTCTGATCATTGTTTAATAACAGAGGTGGTGTTCATTAACGATGTAAAACCTAAAAGCGCATACTGGCATTTTAATATAACTTTATTGAGTGATGCTCACTTCAGGAATTGTTTCAGTTTTTTTTGGGAGAGGTGGAGGTCTCAAAAGGCCAGTTTTGTATCCCTTCAACAATGGTGGGATATAGGGAAAATCCAGATTCAACAATTTTGTAATCAATACACGAGGAATGTCACCAAGGATATCACCAGATCAATGAAAGCCCTAGAGATTGAAATAGTGGAACTCATGACGTTGGTTGAGACCACAGGAGATCGAGGCCATACTCAGGCCCTCAAGAGGAGAAAAGCTGCATTGGCAGATCTGCTGGGTATCAGAGCACAGGGGGCACTGGTGAGAAGTAAATTTCAGGGCATATCTGAAATGGATGCCTCATCCAAATTTTTCTTTGGTTTAGAGAAAAAGAATGGACAAAGAAAAATTATTCATTGTCTCAAATCAGCTGTTGGACAAGAGCTCACTAGCCCTATTGAAATTAGAAAGAGGGCAGTAGAGTTCTATGCTGAGCTCTACAAGTGTGAGTACAAAGAGGACAAAACAGTGACACAGCAGTTCTTTGATGGGCTCCCAAAGGTGCCTGCAGAAGCTCAGGTTGAGCTTGAGCAACCATTGTCTTTGCAGGATTTATACACTGCATTAAAAGGCATGGAAAATGGAAGGGCACCAGGCATTGATGGGCTTCCCGTTGACTTTTTTAAGTATTTTTGGGCTATGTTGGGAGAGGATTGGTTAGAAGTAGCTAATGATAGTTTAACCGGAGGGTTACTACCAATAAGCTGCAGAAGGGCTGTCCTCACCCTACTGCCTAAAAAGGGTGACCTGAGGGAGGTGAAGAACTGGAGGCCGGTGGCTTTATTGTGTACTGATTATAAAATATTGTCAAAGGCTTTGTCCAACAGGCTGAGGGAGGTGATGGGGCAAATCATACATATGGATCAGTGTTCCTGGCAGGCAGATAGGGGATAACATTTCTCTGATTCGTGATTTTTTGGACGTCTCTAGGGCTATTGGGTTGGATGCTGGTCTAATTTCAATTGATCAGGAAAAGGCATTTGACCGAGTTGAACATCAATATTTATGGCAAACGTTTGAGGCGTTTGGGTTCAGCTCTGGTTTTATTGCCATGATAAAGGTGATATATGGTGACATTGAAAGTGTATTGAAAGTTAACGGTGGTTTGAGTGCTCCTTTTAAAGTGTGTAGAGGTATTAGGCAGGGATGTTCTATGTCTGGGATGTTATATGCTATTGCTATAGAGCCACTACTAAATAGCATTAGAAGTCGCATTGCAGGGGTGTGCCTTTCAGAGGATATTCCTCCTATTCGTCTTTCAGCCTATGCTGATGATGTAGTTGTGCTAGTGAAAAATCAAGCGGAGGTGGATAGTTTGAGTCTAATGGTTGATCGTTTTAGGGGAATATCCTCTGCAAAGGTAAATTGGGAAAAGAGTTGTGCTTTACAGATTGGAGAATGGTCTGGAGGGATCATGGCTTTGCCAGGGGGGCTAGAATGGTGTAAGGGAGGTTTTAAGTATCTTGGAGTGTACCTAGGAGATGAGGGGACTATGGAAAAAAATTGGAGTGGGGTGGTTGAAATGGTGGAAGGGAGGATGAGGAGATGGCGTTGGTTACTATCTCGTATGTCATATAGGGGGCGCACTATTATAGTTAACAATGTGATTGCCTCTGCACTGTGGCATCGGTTGTCAGTTTTAGAACCACCATCTGGCCTTCTGGCTAAGATACAGGCAATTATTGTGGATTTCTTTTGGGATAAATATCACTGGGTTCCACAAAGTGTTTTGTATTTGTCAAAAGAGGAGGGGGGACAAGGTCTTGTACATCTTGCTAGTAGGGCTGCTGCTTTCCGGTTTCAGTTTATTCAAAGGTTGCTTTATGGACCGGAAAATGTGGTGTGGAGAGGGGTGACAGGTCTTATATTACAGCGGGTTGGAGGATTAGGTTTAAAGAAGGCTTTATTTCTGGTTGATAGTAGCCAGATTTCTAGGGAGGGAGTACCTCCGTTTTACAGAGGCCTTCTCAGAGTGTGGAGCGTAATGAAGGTGTCCAGAAGAACTTCAGCGGAGTCAGTGCATTGGCTGTTGGAGGAACCTCTGGTGTATGGGGCAAGACTGGATTGTACAACTGCAGCTGTTCCACATTTCTCCAAGATTCTGGTGAAGGGGAAAATCATCACCTTAAGACAGTTAATGGCCATGGCTGGGCCCGCCTTAATGGATGGAAGACGGGTGGCAGAACATTTGGGGATGAGGTCGGAAAGGATTGTCGGACAAATGCTGGGGAGCTGTAGGAAGGCTCTGTCAGCGGAAGAATGGGGTATGCTTAGTAGCCACAAGGAGAAGGTGCAAGATGAAGACGTCTCATTTCCAAAACTAGGGATTACACCAAATATCCCAGAGTCAGAAAGAAAGGCGTTATTGCTGGATTTGAGAGGGTTGGAGGAGGTGGGTTTGGATGAGGTGAATGGGAAGGAATTGTATAGGGGGTGTGTCAAGGTGTTGAATAAAGATAAATTGAAAAATAGAAAAGATACTCCATGGAGGGTAAAATTGGGCATTGATGACAAGGTAAAGCCAGCATGGAGAGCACTGTACAAACCACCGTTACAAAAGGGTACTGGTGATATGCAATGGAGGGTTTTACATGGCATCATTGCAGTTAATGCTTTTGTATCTGTTATTAACTCAGATGTTAGAGATGGATGTCCTTTTTGTAATATAAGAGAAACCATTTTTCACTGTTTTATGGAGTGTGAGAGGATAAAACCTCTATTGGAAATGCTGGAATCTTTGTTTAAAGCTGTAGGGGAGGTTTTCAATAACACTGTTTTTATTTTGGGGTTTCAATATAGTAAACAACAGAAAAGAAAATGTCAAATGTTAAATTTTATTTTGGGACAAGCTAAGATGTCAATTTTTCTGAGTAGGAAACATAAGATAGAAACGGGATATGGGCAGGATGTAAGATGTGTTTTTAAAGGTTTAGTGAAAGCAAGAATAAAAGTAGATTTTGAGTTCTTTTCAGCTGTAAAAGATCTCCTATTATTTGAGGAGAAGTGGGCCTACGAAGGAGCGCTTTGTTTTGTAGAGGAGGGGAAATTATTTTTTGCTGCTGAAATAAGTTGAATGTATGTTATGTATTTATTTTTGTTTAGGAATTACATGTTGTTTCATTTCTGAAAAGGCAGTGTGTCTTTTTATGTTAACACTTGAGTAAAAAATAAAGGTTTTATAAAAACTCAAACTCTCTCTCTCTCTCTCTCTCTTTCTTATGGCTCTCTTGCCATTGTGGGCCCATCAGGAGGAGAGGAGACATTCTCCCCAGACAGAGTCATTCCGCTCATTATCCTTGAGGTTATGTATGGTCCACGTCCAGCTCCTCCCTCTAGGCACCGTGCTATACAGAGCGACCTCTCCATCCCTCGCTGTTGTTGCTTTATTAGGCTCTGGCCACGTCATCGAGGATGCGGTGTCTCGTTTGGAACGTGGCCCGTGGTGTTTGAGAAACTCAGGGGGAAATTAAAGGAAGTAAATCTAAATAAATAGATGTCCTAAACGAGGTGGAGTCTGCTTGTCCTCGAGACCGTACCTCATGGGTTTGGAACCGGTCCACCGGGATAGGGGGGTGGAGGGAAAACAGATGGAGGGAGGGAGGGGGGGGGGGGGGGGGGGGGGGGGGGGCAAAATTAAATGTAATTTGCAGTGTCCTTGGGTTTTTAATAGCTTAAAAGCTTTAGGAATGATTGGATCACTCATTATAAATGTATGATGTGTGCTCTGGTAAGCGCTGAGGCTGACTGTATGGAACTGTTTTCCCTGCGCTGGATTGGATTAGCATTGTATCAGAGAGAGAGAGAGAGAGAGATGTACAGATAGATAGGAGGACGGACGGACGGATGGGCGGGCGGACTGAGGGCGAGGGTTACATCAGGGACACAGCAGGGTCTTATTGGACTTTAAACACTGTGTTGCTTCCTGTCTGCCTGCCTGTCTGCCTGTCTGCCTGTCTGCCTGTCTGCCTGCCTGCCTGCCTGTCTGTCTCCATGTGCTTTTATAGAAGGACAAACCTTCATGATATGACTAAACCGTTCAAAGACTTGTTGCTGTATAACAACTAAGGTCAAATACTGCAGGTAACTGCCTGAGATGCCTGGTATTGACATCAAAGGTGCTGAGAATAGAATAAAATAGAATATATGAACATAGAATAGAGGAGACGAGAGTAGAGCAGAATAGAAGCACAGAGCGCCTGACAGAAGAATCCTCATGTTTCTTCTTCCTCTTCCTCCCTCAGGTACGACATCTGCACTTACAAGAACAAACCCTGTGGGACTCTAGGTGAGTGTCTCTACGTTATGCTCTCTGTTCCAATCTGTTCTGGAGGCAAGGGGAGACAGCTCAGAGAGACCAGGTAGGGTATACTGTCGGCAGGGCAGGGTACAGACAGGGCAGGGTACAGACAGGGTTAGGTACAGACAGGGCAGGGTACAGACAGGGCAGGGTACAGACAGGGTTAGGTACAGACAGGGCAGGGTACAGACAAGGCAGGGTAAAGACAGGGTTAGGTACAGACAGGGCAGGGTACAGATGGGGTTAGGTACAGACAGGGTTAGGTACAGACAGGGCAGGGTACAGAAAGGGTTAGGTACAGACAGGGTTAGGTCCAGGCAGGGCAGGGTACAGACAGGGTTAGGTACAGACAGGGCAGGGTACAGACAGGGTTAGGTACAGACAGGGCAGGGTACAGACAGGGCAATGTACAGACAGGGTTAGGTACAGACAGGGCAGGGTACAGACAGGGTTAGGTACAGACAGGGTTAGGTCCAGACATGGCAGGGTAGTGGTAGGGCAGGGTACAGACAGGGTTAGGTCCAGACAGGGTTAGGTCCAGGCAGGGCAGGGTAGTGGTAGGGAAGGGTACAGACAGGGTTAGGTCCAGGCAGGGCAGGGTAGTGTAGGGCAGGGTACAGACAGGGTTAGGTCCAGGCATGGCAGGGTAGTGGTAGAGCAGGGTACAGACAGGGTTAGGTCCAGACAGGGTTAGGTCCAGACAGGGCAGGGTATAGACAGGGTTAGGTCCAGACAGGGTTAGGTCCAGGCAGGCTTAGGTCCAGGCAGGGTTATGTCCAGGCAGGGCAGGGTACAGACAGGGTTAGGTCCAGACAAGGAAGGGTACAGACAGGGTTAGGTCCAGGCAGGGTTAGGTCCAGACAAGGCAGGGTCCAGACAGGGTTGGGTCCAGGCAGGGCAGGGTACAGACAGGGTTAGGTCCAGACAAGGCAGGGGATAGACAGGGTTAGGTCCAGACAGGGCAGGGTACAGACAGGGTTAGGTCCAGACAGGGTTAGGTCCAGGCAGGGTTAGGTCCAGGCAGGGTTAGGTCCAGGCAGGGTTAGGTCCAGGCAGGGCAGGGTACAGACAGGGTTAGGTCCAGACAGGGTTAGGTCCAGGCAGGGCAGGGTACAGACAGGGTTAGGTCCAGGCAGGGCAGGGTACAGACAGGGTTAGGTACAGACAGGGTTAGGTCCAGACAGGGTTAGGTCCAGACAGGGTTAGGTCCAGACAGGGCAGGCTACAGACAGGGTTAGGTCCAGGCAGGGCAGGGTTAGGTACAGACAGGGTTAGGTCCAGGCAGGGTTAGGTCCAGGCAGGGTTAGGTCCAGACAGGGTTAGGTCCAGACAAGGCAGGGTCCAGACTGGGTTAGGTCCAGGCAGGGTTAGGTCCAGGCAGGTTTAGGTCCAGACAGGATTAGGTCCAGACAGGGCAGGGTACAGACAGGGTTAGGTCCAGACAAGGCAGGGTACAGACAGGGTTAGGTACAGACAGGGCAGGGTACAGACAGGGTTAGGTCCAGGCAGGGTTAGGTCCAGACAGGGTTAGGTCCAGACAAGGCAGGGTCCAGACAGGGTTAGGTCCAGGCAGGGTTAGGTCCAGGCAGGTTTAGTTCCAGACAGGATTAGGTCCAGACAGGGTTAGGTACAGACAGGGTTAGGTCCAGACAAGGCAGGGTATAGACAGGGTTAGGTCCAGACAGGGCAGGGTACAGACAGGGTTAGGTCCAGACAAGGCAGGGTACAGACAGGGTTAGGTACAGACAGGGCACGGTACAGACAGGGTTAGGTACAGACAGGGTTAGGTCCAGACTGGGTTAGGACCAGACAGGCTTAGGTCCAGACAGGTTAGGGTACAGACCGGGTTAGGTCCAGACAAGGCAGGGTACAGACAGGGTTAGGTCCAGACAGGGTTAGGTCCTTACAGGGCAGGGTACAGACAGGGTTAGGTCCGGACAAGGCAGGGTACAGACAGGGTTAGGTCCAGACAGGGCAGGGTACAGACAGGGTTAGGTCCAGACAGGGTTAGGTCCAGGCAGGCTTAGGTCCAGGCAGGGTTATGTCCAGGCAGGGCAGGGTACAGACAGGGTTAGGTCCAGACAAGGCAGGGTACAGACAGGGTTAGGTCCAGGCAGGGTTAGGTCCAGACAAGGCAGGGTCCAGACAGGGTTGGGTCCAGGCAGGGCAGGGTACAGACAGGGTTAGGTCCAGACAAGTTAGGGGATAGACAGGGTTAGGTCCAGACAAGTTAGGGGATAGACAGGGTTAGGTCCAGACAGGGCAGGGTACAGACAGGGTTAGGTCCAGACAGGGTTAGGTCCAGGCAGGGCAGGGTACAGGCAGGGTTAGGTCCAGGCAGGGTTAGGTCCAGGCAGGGCAGGGTACAGACAGGGTTAGGTCCAGACAAGGCAGGGTACAGACAGGGTTAGGTACAGACAGGGCACGGTACAGACAGGGTTAGGTACAGACAGGGTTAGGTCCAGACTGGGTTAGGACCAGACAGGCTTAGGTCCAGACAGGTTAGGGTACAGACCGGGTTAGGTCCAGACAAGGCAGGGTACAGACAGGGTTAGGTCCAGACAGGGTTAGGTCCTTACAGGGCAGGGTACAGACAGGGTTAGGTCCGGACAAGGCAGGGTACAGACAGGGTTAGGTCCAGACAGGGCAGGGTACAGACAGGGTTAGGTCCAGACAGGGTTAGGTCCAGGCAGGCTTAGGTCCAGGCAGGGTGATGTCCAGGCAGGGCAGGGTACAGACAGGGTTAGGTCCAGACAAGGCAGGGTACAGACAGGGTTAGGTCCAGGCAGGGTTAGGTCCAGACAAGGCAGGGTCCAGACAGGGTTGGGTCCAGGCAGGGCAGGGTACAGACAGGGTTAGGTCCAGACAAGTTAGGGGATAGACAGGGTTAGGTCCAGACAAGTTAGGGGATAGACAGGGTTAGGTCCAGACAGGGCAGGGTACAGACAGGGTTAGGTCCAGACAGGGTTAGGTCCAGGCAGGGTTAGGTCCAGGCAGGGTTAGGTCCAGGCAGGGTTAGGTCCAGGCAGGGCAGGGTACAGACAGGGTTAGGTCCAGACAGGGTTCGGTCCAGGCAGGGCAGGGTACAGACAGGGTTAGGTCCAGGCAGGGCAGGGTACAGACAGGGTTAGGTACAGACAGGGTTAGGTCCAGACAGAGTTAGGTCCAGACAGGGTTAGGTCCAGACAGGGCTGGCTACAGACAGGGTTAGGTCCAGGCAGGGCAGGGTTAGGTACAGACAGGGTTAGGTCCAGGCAGTGTTAGGTCCAGGCAGGGTTAGGTCCAGACAGGGTTAGGTCCAGACAAGGCAGGGTCCAGACAGGGTTAGGTCCAGGCAGGGTTGGTTCCAGGCAGGGTTAGGTCCAGGCAGGGTTAGGTCCAGGCAGGGTTAGGTCCAGACAGGGTTAGGTCCAGGCAAGGCAGGGTCCAGACAGGGTTAGGTCCAGGCAGGGTTAGGTCCAGGCAGGTTTAGGTCCAGACAGGATTAGGTCCAGACAGGGCAGGGTACAGACAGGGTTAGGTCCAGACAAGGCAGGGTATAGACAGGGTTAGGTCCAGACAGGGCAGGGTACAGACAGGGTTAGGTCCAGACAAGGCAGGGTATAGACAGGGTTAGGTCCAGACAGGAAAGGGTACAGACAGGGTTAGGTCCAGACAGGGTTAGGTCCAGGCAGGGTTAGGTCCAGGCAGGGTTAGGTCCAGGCAGGGTTAGGTCCAGGCAGGGCAGGGTACAGACAGGGTTAGGTCCAGACAGGGTTCGGTCCAGGCAGGGCAGGGTACAGACAGGGTTAGGTCCAGGCAGGGCAGGGTACAGACAGGGTTAGGTACAGACAGGGTTAGGTCCAGACAGAGTTAGGTCCAGACAGGGTTAGGTCCAGACAGGGCTGGCTACAGACAGGGTTAGGTCCAGGCAGGGCAGGGTTAGGTACAGACAGGGTTAGGTCCAGGCAGTGTTAGGTCCAGGCAGGGTTAGGTCCAGACAGGGTTAGGTCCAGACAAGGCAGGGTCCAGACAGGGTTAGGTCCAGGCAGGGTTGGTTCCAGGCAGGGTTAGGTCCAGGCAGGGTTAGGTCCAGGCAGGGTTAGGTCCAGACAGGGTTAGGTCCAGACAAGGCAGGGTCCAGACAGGGTTAGGTCCAGGCAGGGTTAGGTCCAGGCAGGTTTAGGTCCAGACAGGATTAGGTCCAGACAGGGCAGGGTACAGACAGGGTTAGGTCCAGACAAGGCAGGGTATAGACAGGGTTAGGTCCAGACAGGGCAGGGTACAGACAGGGTTAGGTCCAGACAAGGCAGGGTATAGACAGGGTTAGGTCCAGACAGGGCAGGGTACAGACAGGGTTAGGTCCAGACAAGGCAGGGTACAGACAGGGTTAGGTACAGACAGGGCACGGTACAGACAGGGTTAGGTACAGACAGGGTTAGGTCCAGACTGGGTTAGGTCCAGACAGGCTTAGGTCCAGACAGGTTAGGGTACAGACCGGGTTAGGTCCAGACAAGGCAGGGTACAGACAGGGTTAGGTCCAGACAGGGCAGGGTACAGACAGGGTTAGGTCCAGACAGGGTTAGGTCCAGGCAGGGTTGGTTCCAGGCAGGGTTAGGTCCAGGCAGGGTTAGGTCCAGGCAGGGTTAGGTCCAGACAGGGTTAGGTCCAGGCAAGGCAGGGTCCAGACAGGGTTAGGTCCAGGCAGGGTTAGGTCCAGGCAGGTTTAGGTCCAGACAGGATTAGGTCCAGACAGGGCAGGGTACAGACAGGGTTAGGTCCAGACAAGGCAGGGTATAGACAGGGTTAGGTCCAGACAGGGCAGGGTACAGACAGGGTTAGGTCCAGACAAGGCAGGGTATAGACAGGGTTAGGTCCAGACAGGAAAGGGTACAGACAGGGTTAGGTCCAGACAGGGTTAGGTCCAGGCAGGGTTAGGTCCAGGCAGGGTTAGGTCCAGGCAGGGTTAGGTCCAGGCAGGGCAGGGTACAGACAGGGTTAGGTCCAGACAGGGTTCGGTCCAGGCAGGGCAGGGTACAGACAGGGTTAGGTCCAGGCAGGGCAGGGTACAGACAGGGTTAGGTACAGACAGGGTTAGGTCCAGACAGAGTTAGGTCCAGACAGGGTTAGGTCCAGACAGGGCTGGCTACAGACAGGGTTAGGTCCAGGCAGGGCAGGGTTAGGTACAGACAGGGTTAGGTCCAGGCAGTGTTAGGTCCAGGCAGGGTTAGGTCCAGACAGGGTTAGGTCCAGACAAGGCAGGGTCCAGACAGGGTTAGGTCCAGGCAGGGTTGGTTCCAGGCAGGGTTAGGTCCAGGCAGGGTTAGGTCCAGGCAGGGTTAGGTCCAGACAGGGTTAGGTCCAGACAAGGCAGGGTCCAGACAGGGTTAGGTCCAGGCAGGGTTAGGTCCAGGCAGGTTTAGGTCCAGACAGGATTAGGTCCAGACAGGGCAGGGTACAGACAGGGTTAGGTCCAGACAAGGCAGGGTATAGACAGGGTTAGGTCCAGACAGGGCAGGGTACAGACAGGGTTAGGTCCAGACAAGGCAGGGTATAGACAGGGTTAGGTCCAGACAGGGCAGGGTACAGACAGGGTTAGGTCCAGACAAGGCAGGGTACAGACAGGGTTAGGTACAGACAGGGCACGGTACAGACAGGGTTAGGTACAGACAGGGTTAGGTCCAGACTGGGTTAGGTCCAGACAGGCTTAGGTCCAGACAGGTTAGGGTACAGACCGGGTTAGGTCCAGACAAGGCAGGGTACAGACAGGGTTAGGTCCAGACAGGGCAGGGTACAGACAGGGTTAGGTCCAGACAGGGTTAGGTCCAGGCAGGGTTAGGTCCAGGCAGGGCAGGGTACAGACAGGGTTAGGTCCAGGCATGGCAGGGTAGTGGTAGGGCAGGGTACAAACAGGGTTAGGTCCAGACAGGGTTAGGTCCAGGCAGGGCAGGGTACAGACAGGGTTAAGTCCAGGCAGGGCAGGGTAGTGGTAGGGCAGGGTACAAACAGGGTTAGGTCCAGACAGGGTTAGGTCCAGGCAGGGCAGGGTACAGACAGGGTTAGGTCCAGGCATGGCAGGGTAGTGGTAGGGCAGGGTACAAACAGGGTTAGGTCCAGACAGGGTTAGGTACAGACAGGGCAGGGTACAGACAGGGTTAGGTCCAGACAGGGTTAGGTCCAGACAGGGTTAGGTCCAGACATGGCAGGGTAGATGTAGGGCAGGGTACAGACAGGGTTAGGTCCAGACAGGGTTAGGTCCAGTCAAGGCAGGGTACACACAGGGTTAGGTCCAGGCAGGGCAGGGTAGTGGCAGGGCAGGGTACAGACAGGGTTAGATCTTGGCAGGGCAGGGTACAGACAGGGTTAGGTACAGACAGGGCAGGGTACAGACAGGGTTAGGTACAGACAGGGTTAGGTCCAGGCAGGGCAGGGTACAGACAGGGTTAGGTCCAGGCATGGCAGGGTAGTGGTAGGGCAGGGTACAAACAGGGTTAGGTCCAGACAGGGTTAGGTACAGACAGGGCAGGGTACAGACAGGGTTAGGTCCAGACAGGGTTAGGTCCAGACAGGGTTAGGTCCAGACATGGCAGTGTAGATGTAGGGCAGGGTACAGACAGGGTTAGGTCCAGACAGGGTTAGGTCCAGTCAGGGCAGGGTACACACAGGGTTAGGTCCAGGCAGGGCAGGGTAGTGGCAGGGCAGGGTACAGACAGGGTTAGATCTAGGCAGGGCAGGGTACAGACAGGGTTAGGTACAGACAGGGCAGGGTACAGACAGGGTTAGGTCCAGACAGGGTTAGGTCCAGACAGGGTTAGGTCCAGGCAGGGCAGGGTACAGACAGGGTTAGGTCCAGGCAGGGCAGGGTAAAGACAGGGTTAGGTCCATGCAGGGCAGGGTACAGACAGGGTTAGGTCCAGGCAGGGTTAGGTCCAGGCATGGCAGGGTAGTGGTAGGGCAGGGTACAGACAGTGTTAGGTCCAGACAGGGCAGGGTACAGACAGGGTTAGGTCCAGGCAGGGTTAGGTCCAGGCAGGGCAGGGTACAGACAGGGTTAGGTCCAGGCATGGCAGGGTAGTGGTAGGGCAGGGTACAGACAGGGTTAGGTCCAGACAGGGTTAGGTCCAGGCAGGGCAGGGTACAGACAGGGTTAGGTCCAGGCAGGGCAGGGTAGTGGCAGGGCAGGGTACAGACAGGGTTAGGTCTAGGCAGGGCAGGGTACAGACAGGGTTAGGTCCAGACAGGGTTAGGTCCAGGCAGTGCAGGGTACAGACAGGGTTAGGTGCAGGCAGGGCAGGGTACAGACAAGGTTAGGTCCAGGCAGGGTTAGGTCCAGGCAGGGTTAGGTCCAGGCAGGGCTAGGTACAGACAGGGTTAGGTCCAGACAGGGTTAGGTCCAGACAGGGTTAGATACAGACAGGGTTAGGTCCAGACAGGGTTAGGTCCAGGCAGGGTTAGGTCCAGACAGGGTTAGGTCCAGGCAGGGCAGGGTACAGACAGGGTTAGGTCCAGACAGGGTTAGGTCCAGACAGGGTTAGGTCCAGGCAGGGTTAGGTCCTGACAGGGTTAGGTCCAGGCAGGGCAAGGTACAGACAGGGTTAGGTCCAGGCAGGTCAGGGTAGTGGTAGTGCAGGGTACAGACAGGGTTAGGTCCAGGCATGGAAGAGTAGTGGTAGGGCACGGTACAGACAGGGTTAGGTCCAGACAGGTTTAGGTCCAGACAGGGTTAGGTCCAGACAGGGTTAGGTACAGACATGGTTAGGTCCAGGCAGGGCAGGGTACAGACAGGGTTAGGTCCAGGCATGGCAGGGTAGTGGTAGGGCAGGGTACAGACAGGGTTAGGTCCAGACAGGGTTAGGTCCAGACAGGGTTAGGTCCAGACAGGGTTAGGTACAGACAGGGTTAGGTCCAGGCAGGGAAGTGTAAAGACAGGGTTAGGTCCAGGCATGGCAGGGTAGTGGTAGGGCAGGGTACAGACAGGGTTAGGTCCAGACAGGGTTAGGTCCAGGCATGGCAGGGTAGTTGTAGGGCAGGGTACAGACAGGGTTAGGTCCAGGCAGGGCAGGGTGCAGGCAGGGTTAGGTCCAGGCAGGCTATGGTAGTGGCAGGGCAGGTTACAGACAGGGTTAGGTCTAGGCAGGGCAGGGTACAGACAGGGTTAGGTACAGACAGGGTTAGGTCCAGACAGGGTTAGGTCCAGGCAGTGCAGGGTACAGACAGGGTTAGGTCCAGGCAGTGCAGGATACAGACAGGGTTAGGTCCAGGCAGGGTTAGGTCCAGGCAGGGTTAGGTACAGACAGGGTTAGGTCCTGACAGGGTTAGGTCCAGACAGGGTTAGGACCAGACAGGGTTAGGTCCAGACAGGGTTAGGTCCAGGCAGGGCAGGGTA
Source organism: Oncorhynchus mykiss (assembly GCF_013265735.2). Classification (NCBI taxonomy): domain Eukaryota; kingdom Metazoa; phylum Chordata; class Actinopteri; order Salmoniformes; family Salmonidae; genus Oncorhynchus; species Oncorhynchus mykiss. The sequence continues at coordinate 42,110,667 of NC_048569.1, forward strand.
CAGACAGGGTTATGTCCAGACAGGGTTAGGTCCAGACAGGGTTAGGTCCAGGCAGGGCAAGGTACAGACAGGGTTAGGTCCAGACAGGGTTAGGTCCAGACAGGGTTAGGTCCAGGCAGGGTTAGGTACAGACAGGGTTAGGTCCAGGCAGGGCAGGGCAGGGTAAAGACAGGGTTAGGTCCAGGCATGGCAGGGTAGTGGTAGGGCAGGGTACAGACAGGGTTAGGTCCAGACAGGGTTAGGTCCAGGCAGGGCAGGGTACAGACAGGGTTAGGTCCAGACAGGGTTAGGTCCAGGCAGGGCGGGGTACAGACAGGGTTAGGTCCAGACAGGGTTAGGTCCAGACAGGGTTAGGTCCAGACAGGGCAGGGTACAGACAGCGTTAGGTCCAGACAAGGCAGGGTACAGACAGGGTTAGGTCCAGACAGGGCAGGGTACAGACAGGGTTAGGTCCAGGCAGGGCAGGGTACAGACAGGGTTAGGTCCAGACAGGGTTAGGTCCAGACAGGGTTAGGTCCAGACAGGGCAGGGTACAGACAGGGCAGGGTACAGACAGGGTTAGGTCCAGACAAGGCAGGGTACAGACAGGGTTAGGTCCAGGCAGTGCAGGGTACAGACAGGGTTAGGTCCAGGCAGTGCAGGATACAGACAGGGTTAGGTACAGACAGGGTTAGGTCCAGGCAGGGAAGTGTAAAGACAGGGTTAGGTCCAGGCATGGCAGGGTAGTGGTAGGGCAGGGTACAGACAGGGTTAGGTCCAGACAGGGTTAGGTCCAGGCATGGCAGGGTAGTGGTAGGGCAGGGTACAGACAGGGTTAGGTCCAGGCAGGGCAGGGTGCAGACAGGGTTAGGTCCAGGCAGGCTATGGTAGTGTTAGGGCAGGTTACAGACAGGGTTAGGTCTAGGCAGGGCAGGGTACAGACAGGGTTAGGTACAGACAGGGTTAGGTCCAGACAGGGTTAGGTCCAGGCAGTGCAGGGTACAGACAGGGTTAGGTCCAGGCAGTGCAGGATACAGACAGGGTTAGGTCCAGGCAGGGTTAGGTCCAGGCAGGGTTAGGTACAGACAGGGTTAGGTCCTGACAGGGTTAGGTCCAGACAGGGTTAGGACCAGACAGGGTTAGGTCCAGACAGGGTTAGGTCCAGGCAGGGCAGGGTACAGACAGGGTTATGTCCAGACAGGGTTAGGTCCAGACAGGGTTAGGTCCAGGCAGGGCAAGGTACAGACAGGGTTAGGTCCAGACAGGGTTAGGTCCAGACAGGGTTAGGTCCAGGCAGGGTTAGGTACAGACAGGGTTAGGTCCAGGCAGGGCAGGGCAGGGTAAAGACAGGGTTAGGTCCAGGCATGGCAGGGTAGTGGTAGGGCAGGGTACAGACAGGGTTAGGTCCAGACAGGGTTAGGTCCAGGCAGGGCAGGGTACAGACAGGGTTATGTCCAGACAGGGTTAGGTCCAGACAGGGTTAGGTCCAGGCAGGGCAGGGTACAGACAGGGTTAGGTCCAGACAGGGTTAGGTCCAGACAGGGTTAGGTCCAGACAGGGTTAGGTCCAGACAGGGCAGGGTACAGACAGCGTTAGGTCCAGACAAGGCAGGGTACAGACAGGGTTAGGTCCAGACAGGGCAGGGTACAGACAGGGTTAGGTCCAGGCAGGGCAGGGTACAGACAGGGTTAGGTCCAGACAGGGTTAGGTCCAGACAGGGTTAGGTCCAGACAGGGCAGGGTACAGACAGGGCAGGGTACAGACAGGGTTAGGTCCAGACAAGGCAGGGTACAGACAGGGTTAGGTCCAGACAGGGCAGGGTACAGACAGGGTTAGGTCCAGGCAGGGCAGGGTACAGACAGGGTTAGGTCCAGACAGGGTTAGGTCCAGACACGGTTAGGTCCAGACAGGGCAGGGTACAGACAGGGCAGGGTACAGACAGGGTTAGGTCCAGACAAGGCAGGGTACAGACAGGGTTAGGTCCAGGCAGTGCAGGGTACAGACAGGGTTAGGTCCAGGCAGTGCAGGATACAGACAGGGTTAGGTCCAGGCAGGGTTAGGTCCAGGCAGGGTTAGGTCCAGACAGGGTTAGGTCCTGACAGGGTTAGGTCCAGACAGGGTTAGGACCAGACAGGGTTAGGTCCAGACAGGGTTAGGTACAGGCAGGGCAGGGTACAGACAGGGTTATGTCCAGACAGGGTTAGGTCCAGACAGGGTTAGGTCCAGGCAGGGCAAGGTACAGACAGGGTTAGGTGCAGACAGGGTTAGGTCCAGACAGGGTTAGGTCCAGGCAGGGTTAGGTACAGACAGGGTTAGGTCCAGGCAGGGCAGGGTACAGACAGGGTTAGGTCCAGACAGGGTTAGGTCCAGACAGGTCCAGTGGTAGGGCAGGGTACAGACAGGGTTAGGTCCAGACAGGGTTAGGTCCAGGCATGGCAGGGTAGTGGTAGGGCAGGGTACAGACAGGGTTAGGTCCAGGCAGGGCAGGGTGCAGACAGGGTTAGGTCCAGGCAGGCTATGGTAGTGGCAGGGCAGGTTACAGACAGGGTTAGGTCTAGGCAGGGCAGGGTACAGACAGGGTTAGGTACAGACAGGGTTAGGTCCAGACAGGGTTAGGTCCAGGCAGTGCAGGGTACAGACAGGGTTAGGTCCAGGCAGTGCAGGATACAGACAGGGTTAGGTCCAGGCAGGGTTAGGTCCAGGCAGGGTTAGGTCCAGACAGGGTTAGGTCCAGGCAGGGCAGGGTACAGACAGGGTTATGGCCAGACAGGGTTAGGTCCAGACAGGGTTAGGTCCAGGCAGGGCAAGGTACAGACAGGGTTAGGTCCAGACAGGGTTAGGTCCAGACAGGGTTAGGTCCAGGCAGGGTTAGGTACAGACAGGGTTAGGTCCAGGCAGGGCAGGGTACAGACAGGGTTAGGTCCAGACAGGGTTAGGTCCAGACAGGGTTAGGTCCAGGCAGGGTTAGGTACAGACAGGGTTAGGTCCAGGCAGGGCAGGGCAGGGTAAAGACAGGGTTAGGTCCAGGCATGGCAGGGTAGTGGTAGGGCAGGGTACAGACAGGGTTAGGTCCAGACAGGGTTAGGTCCAGGCAGGGCAGGGTACAGACAGGGTTATGTCCAGACAGGGTTAGGTCCAGACAGGGTTAGGTCCAGGCAGGGCAGGGTACAGACAGGGTTAGGTCCAGACAGGGTTAGGTCCAGACAGGGTTAGGTCCAGACAGGGTTAGGTCCAGACAGGGCAGGGTACAGACAGCGTTAGGTCCAGACAAGGCAGGGTACAGACAGGGTTAGGTCCAGACAGGGCAGGGTACAGACAGGGTTAGGTCCAGGCAGGGCAGGGTACAGACAGGGTTAGGTCCAGACAGGGTTAGGTCCAGACAGGGTTAGGTCCAGACAGGGCAGGGTACAGACAGGGCAGGGTACAGACAGGGTTAGGTCCAGACAAGGCAGGGTACAGACAGGGTTAGGTCCAGGCAGTGCAGGGTACAGACAGGGTTAGGTCCAGGCAGTGCAGGATACAGACAGGGTTAGGTCCAGGCAGGGTTAGGTCCAGGCAGGGTTAGGTCCAGACAGGGTTAGGTCCTGACAGGGTTAGGTCCAGACAGGGTTAGGACCAGACAGGGTTAGGTCCAGACAGGGTTAGGTCCAGGCAGGGCAGGGTACAGGCAGGGTTATGTCCAGACAGGGTTAGGTCCAGACAGGGTTAGGTCCAGGCAGGGCAAGGTACAGACAGGGTTAGGTCCAGACAGGGTTAGGTCCAGACAGGGTTAGGTCCAGGCAGGGTTAGGTACAGACAGGGTTAGGTCCAGGCAGGGCAGGGTACAGACAGGGTTAGGTCCAGACAGGGTTAGGTCCAGACAGGGTTAGGTCCAGACAGGGCAGGGTACAGACAGGGCAGGGTACAGACAGGGTTAGGTCCAGACAGGGCAGGGTACAGACAGGGTTAGGTCCAGACAGGGCAGGGTACAGACAGGGTTAGGTCCAGGCAGGGCAGGGTACAGACAGGGTTAGGTCCAGACAGGGTTAGGTCCAGACACGGTTAGGTCCAGACAGGGCAGGGTACAGACAGGGCAGGGTACAGACAGGGTTAGGTCCAGACAAGGCAGGGTACAGACAGGGTTAGGTCCAGGCAGTGCAGGGTACAGACAGGGTTAGGTCCAGGCATGGCAGGGTAGTGGTAGGGCAGGGTACAGACAGGGTTAGGTCCAGACAGGGTTAGGTCCAGGCAGGGCAGGGTACAGACAGGGTTATGTCCAGACAGGGTTAGGTCCAGACAGGGTTAGGTCCAGGCAGGGCAGGGTACAGACAGGGTTAGGTCCAGACAGGGTTAGGTCCAGACAGGGTTAGGTCCAGACAGGGTTAGGTCCAGACAGGGCAGGGTACAGACAGCGTTAGGTCCAGACAAGGCAGGGTACAGACAGGGTTAGGTCCAGACAGGGCAGGGTACAGACAGGGTTAGGTCCAGGCAGGGCAGGGTACAGACAGGGTTAGGTCCAGACAGGGTTAGGTCCAGACAGGGTTAGGTCCAGACAGGGCAGGGTACAGACAGGGCAGGGTACAGACAGGGTTAGGTCCAGACAAGGCAGGGTACAGACAGGGTTAGGTCCAGGCAGTGCAGGGTACAGACAGGGCTAGGTCCAGGCAGTGCAGGATACAGACAGGGTTAGGTCCAGGCAGGGTTAGGTCCAGGCAGGGTTAGGTCCAGACAGGGTTAGGTCCTGACAGGGTTAGGTCCAGACAGGGTTAGGACCAGACAGGGTTAGGTCCAGACAGGGTTAGGTCCAGGCAGGGCAGGGTACAGGCAGGGTTATGTCCAGACAGGGTTAGGTCCAGACAGGGTTAGGTCCAGGCAGGGCAAGGTACAGACAGGGTTAGGTCCAGACAGGGTTAGGTCCAGACAGGGTTAGGTCCAGGCAGGGTTAGGTACAGACAGGGTTAGGTCCAGGCAGGGCAGGGTACAGACAGGGTTAGGTCCAGACAGGGTTAGGTCCAGACAGGGTTAGGTCCAGACAGGGCAGGGTACAGACAGGGCAGGGTACAGACAGGGTTAGGTCCAGACAAGGCAGGGTACAGACAGGGTTAGGTCCAGACAGGGCAGGGTACAGACAGGGTTAGGTCCAGGCAGGGCAGGGTACAGACAGGGTTAGGTCCAGACAGGGTTAGGTCCAGACACGGTTAGGTCCAGACAGGGCAGGGTACAGACAGGGCAGGGTACAGACAGGGTTAGGTCCAGACAAGGCAGGGTACAGACAGGGTTAGGTCCAGGCAGTGCAGGGTACAGACAGGGTTAGGTCCAGGCAGTGCAGGATACAGACAGGGTTAGGTCCAGGCAGGGTTAGGTCCAGGCAGGGTTAGGTCCAGACAGGGTTAGGTCCTGACAGGGTTAGGTCCAGACAGGGTTAGGACCAGACAGGGTTAGGTCCAGACAGGGTTAGGTACAGGCAGGGCAGGGTACAGACAGGGTTAGGTCCAGACAGGGTTAGGTCCAGGCAGGGCAGGGTACAGACAGGGTTAGGTCCAGACAGGGTTAGGTCCAGACAGGGTTAGGTCCAGACAGGGCAGGGTACAGACAGCGTTAGGTCCAGACAAGGCAGGGTACAGACAGGGTTAGGTCCAGACAGGGCAGGGTACAGACAGGGTTAGGTCCAGGCAGGGCAGGGTACAGACAGGGTTAGGTCCAGACAGGGTTAGGTCCAGACAGGGTTAGGTCCAGACAGGGCAGGGTACAGACAGGGCAGGGTACAGACAGGGTTAGGTCCAGACAAGGCAGGGTACAGACAGGGTTAGGTCCAGGCAGTGCAGGGTACAGACAGGGTTAGGTCCAGGCAGTGCAGGATACAGACAGGGTTAGGTCCAGACAGGGTTAGGTACAGACAGGGTTAGGTCCAGGCAGGGAAGTGTAAAGACAGGGTTAGGTCCAGGCATGGCAGGGTAGTGGTAGGGCAGGGTACAGACAGGGTTAGGTCCAGACAGGGTTAGGTCCAGGCATGGCAGGGTAGTGGTAGGGCAGGGTACAGACAGGGTTAGGTCCAGGCAGGGCAGGGTGCAGACAGGGTTAGGTCCAGGCAGGCTGTGGTAGTGGCAGGGCAGGTTACAGACAGGGTTAGGTCTAGGCAGGGCAGGGTACAGACAGGGTTAGGTCCAGACAGGGTTAGGTCCAGACAGGGTTAGGTCCAGGCAGGGTTAGGTACAGACAGGGTTAGGTCCAGGCAGGGCAGGGTACAGACAGGGTTAGGTCCAGACAGGGTTAGGTCCAGACAGGGTTAGGTCCAGACAGGGCAGGGTACAGACAGGGCAGGGTACAGACAGGGTTAGGTCCAGACAAGGCAGGGTACAGACATGGTTAGGTCCAGACAGGGCAGGGTTCAGACAGGGTTAGGTCCAGGCAGGGCAGGGTACAGACAGGGTTAGGTCCAGACAGGGTTAGGTCCAGACAGGGTTAGGTCCAGACAGGGCAGGGTAGAGACAGGGCAGGGTACAGACAGGGTTAGGTCCAGACAAGGCAGGGTACAGACAGGGTTAGGTCCAGACAGGGCAGGGTACAGACAGGGTTAGGTCCAGGCAGGGCAGGGTACAGACAGGGTTTGGTCCAGACAGGGTTAGGTCCAGACAGGGTTAGGTCCAGACAGGGCAGGGTACAGACAGGGTTAGGTCCAGACAAGGCAGGGTACAGACAGGGTTAGGTACAGACAGGGTTAGGTCCAGACTTGGCAGGGTAGTGGTAGGGCAATGTACAGACAGGGTTAGGTCCAGACAGGGTTAGGTCCAGACAGGGTTAGGTCCAGGCAGGGTTAGGTACAGACAGGGTTAGGTCCAGGCAGGGCAGGGCAGGGTAAAGACAGTGTTAGGTCCAGGCATGACAGGGTAGTGGTAGGGCAGGGTACAGACAGGGTTAGGTCCAGGCAGGGCAGGGTACAGACAGGGTTAGGTCCAGACAGGGTTAGGTCCAGACAGGGTTAGGTCCAGACAGGGCAGGGTACAGACAGGGTTAGGTCCAGACAGGGCAGGGTACAGACAGGGTTAGGTCCAGGCAGGGCAGGGTACAGACAGGGTTAGGTCCAGACAGGGCAGGGTACAGACAGGGTTAGGTCCAGACAAGGCAGGGTACAGACAGGGTTAGATCCAGACAGGGCAGGGTACAGACAGGGTTAGGTCCAGGCAGGGCAGGGTACAGACAGGGTTAGGTCCAGACAGGGTTAGGTCCAGACGGGGTTAGGTCCAGACAGGGCAGGGTACAGACAGGGTTAGGTCCAGACACGGCAGGGTACAGACAAGGTTAGGTACATACAGGGTTAGGTCCAGACTTGGCAGGGTAGTGGTAGGGCAATGAACAGACAGGGTTAGGTCCAGACAGGGTTAGGTCCAGACAGGGTTAGGTCCAGGCAGGGTTAGGTACAGACAGGGTTAGGTCCAGGCAGGGCAGGGCAGGGTAAAGACAGTGTTAGGTCCAGGCATGGCAGGGTAGTGGTAGGGCAGGGTACAGACAGGGTTAGGTCCAGACAGGGCAGGGTACAGACAGCGTTAGGTCCAGACAAGGCAGGGTACAGACAGGGTTAGGTCCAGACAGGGCAGGGTACAGACAGGGTTAGGTCCAGGCAGGGCAGGGTACAGACAGGGTTAGGTCCAGACAGGGTTAGGTCCAGACAGGGTTAGGTCCAGACAGGGCAGGGTACAGACAGGGCAGGGTACAGACAGGGTTAGGTCCAGACAAGGCAGGGTACAGACAGGGTTAGGTCCAGGCAGTGCAGGATACAGACAGGGTTAGGTCCAGGCAGGGTTAGGTCCAGGCAGGGTTAGGTCCAGACAGGGTTAGGTCCTGACAGGGTTAGGTCCAGACAGGGTTAGGTCCAGACAGGGTTAGGTCCACACAGGGTTAGGTCCAGGCAGGGCAGGGTACAGACAGGGTTATGTCCAGACAGGGTTAGGTCCAGACAGGGTTAGGTCCAGGCAGGGCAAGGTACAGACAGGGTTAGGTCCAGACAGGGTTAGGTCCAGACAGGGTTAGGTCCAGGCAGGGTTAGGTACAGACAGGGTTAGGTCCAGGCAGGGCAGGGTACAGACAGGGTTAGGTCCAGACAGGGTTAGGTCCAGACAGGGTTAGGTCCAGACAGGGCAGGGTACAGACAGGGCAGGGTACAGACAGGGTTAGGTCCAGACAAGGCAGGGTACAGACATGGTTAGGTCCAGACAGGGCTGGGTTCAGACAGGGTTAGGTCCAGGCAGGGCAGGGTACAGACAGGGTTAGGTCCAGACTTGGCAGGGTAGTGGTAGGGCAATGTACAGACAGGGTTAGGTCCAGACAGGGTTAGGTCCAGACAGGGTTAGGTCCAGGCAGGGTTAGGTACAGACAGGGTTAGGTCCAGGCAGGGCAGGGCAGGGTAAAGACAGTGTTAGGTCCAGGCATGGCAGGGTAGTGGTAGGGCAGGGTACAGACAGGGTTAGGTCCAGGCAGGGCAGGGTACAGACAGGGTTAGGTCCAGACAGGGTTAGGTCCAGACAGGGTTAGGTCCAGACAGGGCAGGGTACAGACAGGGTTAGGTCCAGACAGGGCAGGGTACAGACAGGGTTAGGTCCAGGCAGGGCAGGGTACAGACAGGGTTAGGTCCAGACAGGGCAGGGTACAGACAGGGTTAGGTCCAGACAAGGCAGGGTACAGACAGGGTTAGGTCCAGACAGGGCAGGGTACAGACAGGGTTAGGTCCAGGCAGGGCAGGGTACAGACAGGGTTAGGTCCAGACAGGGTTAGGTCCAGACGGGGTTAGGTCAAGACAGGGCAGGGTACAGACAGGGTTAGGTCCAGACACTGCAGGGTACAGACAAGGTTAGGTACATACAGGGTTAGGTCCAGACTTGGCAGGGTAGTGGTAGGGCAATGTACAGACAGGGTTAGGTCCAGACAGGGTTAGGTCCAGACAGGGTTAGGTCCAGGCAGGGTTAGGTACAGACAGGGTTAGGTCCAGGCAGGGCAGGGCAGGGTAAAGACAGGGTTAGGTCCAGGCATGGCAGGGTAGTGGTAGGGCAGGGTACAGACAGGGTTAGGTCCAGACAGGGCAGGGTACAGACAGGGTTAGGTCCAGGCAGGGTTAGGTCCAGGCAGGGCAGGGTACAGACAGGGTTAGGTCCAGGCATGGCAGGGTAGTGGTAGGGCAGGGTACAGACAGGTTTAGGTCCAGAAAGGGTTAGGTCCAGGCAGGGCAGTGTACAGACAGGGTTAGGTCCAGGCAGGGCAGGGTAGTGGCAGGGCAGGGTACAGACAGGGTTAGGTCTAGGCAGGGCAGGGTACAGACAGGGTTAGGTTCAGACAGGGTTAGGTCCAGGCAGTGCAGGGTACAGACAGGGTTAGGTCCAGACAGGTTTAGGTCCAGACAGGGTTAGGTCCAGACGGGGTTAGGTCCAGACAGGGCAGGGTACAGACAGGGTTAGGTCCAGACACGGCAGGGTACAGACAAGGTTAGGTACATACAGGGTTAGGTCCAGACTTGGCAGGGTAGTGGTAGGGCAATGAACAGACAGGGTTAGGTCCAGACAGGGTTAGGTCCAGACAGGGTTAGGTCCAGGCAGGGTTAGGTACAGACAGGGTTAGGTCCAGGCAGGGCAGGGTACAGACAGGGTTAGGTCCAGACAGGGTTAGGTCCAGACAGGGTTAGGTCCAGACAGGGCAGGGTACAGACAGGGCAGGGTACAGACAGGGTTAGGTCCAGACAAGGCAGGGTACAGACATGGTTAGGTCCAGACAGGGCAGGGTTCAGACAGGGTTAGGTCCAGGCAGGGCAGGGTACAGACAGGGTTAGGTCCAGACAGGGTTAGGTCCAGACAGGGTTAGGTCCAGACAGGGCAGGGTAGAGACAGGGCAGGGTACAGACAGGGTTAGGTCCAGACAAGGCAGGGTACAGACAGGGTTAGGTCCAGACAGGGCAGGGTACAGACAGGGTTAGGTCCAGGCAGGGCAGGGTACAGACAGGGTTTGGTCCAGACAGGGTTAGGTCCAGACAGGGTTAGGTCCAGACAGGGCAGGTTACAGACAGGGTTAGGTCCAGACAAGGCAGGGTACAGACAGGGTTAGGTACAGACAGGGTTAGGTCCAGACTTGGCAGGGTAGTGGTAGGGCAATGTACAGACAGGGTTAGGTCCAGACAGGGTTAGGTCCAGACAGGGTTAGGTCCAGGCAGGGTTAGGTACAGACAGGGTTAGGTCCAGGCAGGGCAGGGCAGGGTAAAGACAGTGTTAGGTCCAGGCATGGCAGGGTAGTGGTAGGGCAGGGTACAGACAGGGTTAGGTCCAGGCAGGGCAGGGTACAGACAGGGTTAGGTCCAGACAGGGTTAGGTCCAGACAGGGTTAGGTCCAGACAGGGCAGGGTACAGACAGGGTTAGGTCCAGACAGGGCAGGGTACAGACAGGGTTAGGTCCAGGCAGGGCAGGGTACAGACAGGGTTAGGTCCAGACATGGCAGGGTACAGACAGGGTTAGGTCCAGACAAGGCAGGGTACAGACAGGGTTAGGTCCAGACAGGGCAGGGTACAGACAGGGTTAGGTCCAGGCAGGGCAGGGTACAGACAGGGTTAGGTCCAGACAGGGTTAGGTCCAGACGGGGTTAGGTCAAGACAGGGCAGGGTACAGACAGGGTTAGGTCCAGACACTGCAGGGTACAGACAAGGTTAGGTACATACAGGGTTAGGTCCAGACTTGGCAGGGTAGTGGTAGGGCAATGTACAGACAGGGTTAGGTCCAGACAGGGTTAGGTCCAGACAGGGTTAGGTCCAGGCAGGGTTAGGTACAGACAGGGTTAGGTCCAGGCAGGGCAGGGCAGGGTAAAGACAGGGTTAGGTCCAGGCATGGCAGGGTAGTGGTAGGGCAGGGTACAGACAGGGTTAGGTCCAGACAGGGCAGGGTACAGACAGGGTTAGGTCCAGGCAGGGTTAGGTCCAGGCAGGGCAGGGTACAGACAGGGTTAGGTCCAGGCATGGCAGGGTAGTGGTAGGGCAGGGTACAGACAGGTTTAGGTCCAGAAAGGGTTAGGTCCAGGCAGGGCAGTGTACAGACAGGGTTAGGTCCAGGCAGGGCAGGGTAGTGGCAGGGCAGGGTACAGACAGGGTTAGGTCTAGGCAGGGCAGGGTACAGACAGGGTTAGGTTCAGACAGGGTTAGGTCCAGGCAGTGCAGGGTACAGACAGGGTTAGGTCCAGACAGGTTTAGGTCCAGACAGGGTTAGGTCCAGACGGGGTTAGGTCCAGACAGGGCAGGGTACAGACAGGGTTAGGTCCAGACACGGCAGGGTACAGACAAGGTTAGGTACATACAGGGTTAGGTCCAGACTTGGCAGGGTAGTGGTAGGGCAATGAACAGACAGGGTTAGGTCCAGACAGGGTTAGGTCCAGACAGGGATAGGTCCAGGCAGGGTTAGGTACAGACAGGGTTAGGTCCAGGCAGGGCAGGGCAGGGTAAAGACAGGGTTAGGTCCAGGCATGGCAGGGTAGTGGTAGGGCAGGGTACAGACAGGGTTAGGCCCAGACAGGGCAGGGTACAGACAGCGTTAGGTCCAGACAAGGCAGGGTACAGACAGGGTTAGGTCCAGACAGGGCAGGGTACAGACAGGGTTAGGTCCAGGCAGGGCAGGGTACAGACAGGGTTAGGTCCAGACAGGGTTAGGTCCAGACAGGGTTAGGTCCAGACAGGGCAGGGTACAGACAGGGCAGGGTACAGACAGGGTTAGGTCCAGACAAGGCAGGGTACAGACAGGGTTAGGTCCAGGCAGTGCAGGGTAAAGACAGGGTTAGGTCCAGGCAGTGCAGGATACAGACAGGGTTAGGTCCAGGCAGGGTTAGGTCCAGGCAGGGTTAGGTCCAGACAGGGTTAGGTCCTGACAGGGTTAGGTCCAGACAGGGTTAGGTCCAGACAGGGTTAGGTCCAGACAGGGTTAGGTCCAGGCAGGGCAGGGTACAGACAGGGTTATGTCCAGACAGGGTTAGGTCCAGACAGGGTTAGGTCCAGGCAGGGCAAGGTACAGACAGGGTTAGGTCCAGACAGGGTTAGGTCCAGACAGGGTTAGGTCCAGGCAGGGTTAGGTACAGACAGGTTTAGGTCCAGTTAGGGCAGGGTACAGACAGGGTTAGGTCCAGACAGGGTTAGGTCCAGACAGGGCAGGGTACAGACAGGGCAGGGTACAGACAGGGTTAGGTCCAGACAAGGCAGGGTACAGACATGGTTAGGTCCAGACAGGGCAGGGTTCAGACAGGGTTAGGTCCAGGCAGGGCAGGGTACAGACAGGGTTAGGTCCAGACAGGGTTAGGTCCAGACAGGGTTAGGTCCAGACAGGGCAGGGTAGAGACAGGGCAGGGTACAGACAGGGTTAGGTCCAGACAAGGCAGGGTACAGACAGGGTTAGGTCCAGACAGGGCAGGGTACAGACAGGGTTAGGTCCAGGCAGGGCAGGGTACAGACAGGGTTTGGTCCAGACAGGGTTAGGTCCAGAAAGGGTTAGGTCCAGACAGGGCAGGGTACAGACAGGGTTAGGTCCAGACAAGGCAGGGTACAGACAGGGTTAGGTACAGACAGGGTTAGGTCCAGACTTGGCAGGGTAGTGGTAGGGCAATGTACAGACAGGGTTAGGTCCAGACAGGGTTAGGTCCAGACAGGGTTAGGTCCAGGCAGGGTTAGGTACAGACAGGGTTAGGTCCAGGCAGGGCAGGGCAGGGTAAAGACAGTGTTAGGTCCAGGCATGGCAGGGTAGTGGTAGGGCAGGGTACAGACAGGGTTAGGTCCAGGCAGGGCAGGGTACAGACAGGGTTAGGTCCAGACAGGGTTAGGTCCAGACAGGGTTAGGTCCAGACAGGGCAGGGTACAGACAGGGTTAGGTCCAGACAGGGCAGGGTACAGACAGGGTTAGGTCCAGGCAGGGCAGGGTACAGACAGGGTTAGGTCCAGACAGGGCAGGGTACAGACAGGGTTAGGTCCAGACAAGGCAGGGTACAGACAGGGTTAGGTCCAGACAGGGCAGAGTACAGACAGGGTTAGGTCCAGGCAGGGCAGGGTACAGACAGGGTTAGGTCCAGACAGGGTTAGGTCCAGACGGGGTTAGGTCCAGACAGGGCAGGGTACAGACAGGGTTAGGTCCAGACACTGCAGGGTACAGACAAGGTTAGGTACATACAGGGTTAGGTCCAGACTTGGCAGGGTAGTGGTAGGGCAATGTACAGACAGGGTTAGGTCCAGACAGGGTTAGGTCCAGACAGGGTTAGGTCCAGGCAGGGTTAGGTACAGACAGGGTTAGGTCCAGGCAGGGCAGGGCAGGGTAAAGAACGGGTTAGGTCCAGGCATGGCAGGGTAGTGGTAGGGCAGGGTACAGACAGGGTTAGGTCCAGACAGGGCAGGGTACAGACAGGGTTAGGTCCAGGCAGGGTTAGGTCCAGGCAGGGCAGGGTACAGACAGGGTTAGGTCCAGGCATGGCAGGGTAGTGGTAGGGCAGGGTACAGACAGGTTTAGGTCCAGAAAGGGTTAGGTCCAGGCAGGGCAGTGTACAGACAGGGTTAGGTCCAGGCAGGGCAGGGTAGTGGCAGGGCAGGGTACAGACAGGGTTAGGTCTAGGCAGGGCAGGGTACAGACAGGGTTAGGTTCAGACAGGGTTAGGTCCAGGCAGTGCAGGGTACAGACAGGGTTAGGTCCAGACAGGTTTAGGTCCAGACAGGGTTAGGTCCAGACAGGGTTAGGTACAGACATGGTTAGGTCCAGGCAGGGCAGGGTACAGACAGGGTTAGGTCCAGGCAGGGCAGGGCAGGGTAAAGACAGTGTTAGGTCCAGGCATGGCAGGGTAGTGGTAGGGCAGGGTACAGACAGGGTTAGGTCCAGGCAGGGCAGGGTACAGACAGGGTTAGGTCCAGACAGGGTTAGGTCCAGACAGGGTTAGGTCCAGACAGGGCAGGGTACAGACAGGGTTAGGTCCAGACAAGGCAGGGTACAGACAGGGTTAGGTCCAGACAGGGCAGGGTACAGACAGGGTTAGGTCCAGGCAGGGCAGGGTACAGACAGGGTTAGGTCCAGACAGGGTTAGGTCCAGACGGGGTTAGGTCCAGACAGGGCAGGGTACAGACAGGGTTAGGTCCAGACACGGCAGGGTACAGACAAGGTTAGGTACATACAGGGTTAGGTCCAGACTTGGCAGGGTAGTGGTAGGGCAATGTACAGACAGGGTTAGGTCCAGACAGGGTTAGGTCCAGGC
>NC_048569.1:42129860-42134860 GCF_013265735.2 Oncorhynchus mykiss
TCTCTCTCTCTCTCTCTCTCTCTGTGTCTCTGTCTCTCTCCCTCTCTCTCCCGCTCCCCTCTCTCCTCTCTCTCTCTCTCTCTCTCTCTCTCTCTGTGTCTCTGTCTCTCTCCCTCTCTCTCCCGCTCCCCTCTCTCCTCTCTCTCTCTCGCTCTCTCTCTTTTTCTCTCTTTCTCTCTCTCTCCTCTTTCTCTCTTGCTCTCTCTCCTCTCTCCTCTCTCTTTCTCTCTCGCTCTCTCTCCGCTGTCTCTTTCTCTCTTCTCTCTCTCTCTCTCTCTCTCTCTTCTCTCTCTTTTTCTCTCTCTCCTCTATCTCTTTTTTTTCTCTCTCTCTCTCTCTCTCTCTCTCTCTCTGTGTCTCTGTCTCTCTCCCTCTCTCTCCCGCTCCCCTCTCTCCTCTCTCTCTCTCGCTCTCTCTCTTTTTCTCTCTTTCTCTCTCTCTCCTCTTTCTCTCTTGCTCTCTCTCCTCTCTCCTCTCTCTTTCTCTCTCGCTCTCTCTCCTCTCTCTCGCTCTCTCTCCTCTCTCTCTCTTTTTTTTCTCTCTCTCTCTTTCGCTCTCTCTCCCCTCTCTTTCTCTCTTTCTCTCTCGCTCTCTCTCCTCTCTCTTTCTCTCTCATCTCTCTCTCTCGTCTCTCTCCTCTCTCTCTTTCTCTCTCTCTCCTCCCTCTCTCGCTCTCTCTCCTCTCTCTTTCTCTCTTTCTCTCTCGCTCTCTCTCTCCTCTCTCTTTCCTCTCTCTCCTCTCTCTTTCTCTCTCGCTCTCTCTCTCCTCTCTCTTTCTCTCTCTCTCTCTCTCTCCTCTCTCTTTCTCTCTCATCTCTCTCTCTCTCTCTCTCCTCCCTCTCTCGCTTTCTCTCCTCTCTCTCTCTCTCTCTCTCCTCTCTCTCTCTCTCTCTCTCTCTCTCTCTCTCGCTCCTCTCTCTCTCTCTCTCTCTCTCTCCTCTCTCTCTTTTTCTCTCTCCTCTCTCTCCTCTCTCTCCTCCCTCTCCTCTCTTTCTCTCTCCTCCTCTCTCCTCTCTCTCTGTGTATGTTTGTGTCCAGGCTTGGCGTCAGTAGCTGGGATGTGTGAGCCGGAGAGGAGTTGCAGCATCAATGAAGACATCGGCCTGGGTTCTGCTTTCACCATCGCTCACGAGATTGGCCACAAGTGCGTTTGCTCACATTTACTCAGAATCCTCAGCAAGGCTTTACTAAACACTGTTAACCCTTTCAGGCCTTTCCCTTATCCCCTCCACACCAAGGCTTTTAAAACCATGTGTCCCCAAATCATGTTCAGCCGGATGACAATATTCTCACAACAAAATATTTAACTACACCTGTGTATAATAATAATACATACATGCATACGATACATGTCCAAAAGTATGTGGACACCTGCTCGTCGAAACACCTCATTCCAAAATAATAGGCTATGAGAGATGAGAGAGAAAGAGAGAGGAGAGAGAGAGAGCAAGAGAGAAAGAGAGAAAGAGAGAAAGAGAGGGGAGAGAGAGCGAAAGAGAGAGAGAGAAAAAAAAAGAGAAGGAAGGCTTTCCACTAGATGGAACATTGCTGCAGCTGTGCTGGGTGGAGAGGAACCAGGCTGAGGGGTGGCCAGTCCATAACAGTCCATAGCAGTACATAACAGTACATAACAGCACATGGCTTTGTGAACGGGGCATTGTCATGATGAAACAGGAAAGGACCTTCCCCAAACTGTTGCCACAAAGTTGGAAGTACAGAATCGTCTAGAATATCATTGTATGCTGTAGCGTTAAGATTTTCCTTCACTGGAACTAAGGGGCCTAGCCCAACCATGAAAAACAGCCCCAGACCATTATTCCTCCTCCACCAAACTTTACAGTTGACACTTTGCATTCAGGCAGGTAGCATTCTCCTGGCGTCCACCAAACCCAGATTAGTCTGTCAGACTGCCAGGTTATTAATGCATTGTCGGAACTAGAAGCGCAAGCATTTCGCTACACTCGCATTAACATCTGCTAACCATGTGTATGTGACAAATAAAATTTGATTTGATTTGAAGCGATTGATCACTCCAGAGAACGTGTTTCCACTGTTCTAGAGTTCAATTACGACGAGCTTTACTCCACTCCAGCCAACCCTTGCCATTGCGTATGGTGATCTTAGGCTTGTGTGCGGCTGCTCGGCCATGGAAACACATTTCATGAAGCTCCCGACAAACAGTTCTTGTGCTTTCGCCGGTCCCGTTCTGTGAGCTTGTGTGGCTAACGACTTCGCGGCTGAGCCGTCGTTGCTTCTAGACGTTTCCACTTCACAATAACAGCACTTACAGTTGACCGTTGGCAGCTCTAGCAGGGCAGACATTTGACCAACTGACTTGTTGGAAAGGTGCCATCCTATGACGGTGCCACGTTGAGTCACTGTGCTCTTCAGTAAGGCCATTCTACTGCCACTGTTTGTCTATGGAGATTGCATGGCGGTGTGCTCGATTTTCTACACCTGTCAATAGCGGCTGTGGCTGAAATAGCTGAATCCACTAATTTGAAGGGGTGTCCACCTACTTTTGGCCATGTCGTGTATATTCCTACACAGAGAGAGTCTACTATTCTCGAAGAAGTACCAGAGCTTTGGGTCGGGTTGCCAAATCTGTCTGTGTGTAGCTACGCTCCCCTCTACAGACACCCTGTACTGTATCTCTACATATTTGCTCATGCTAATGACAGTGTCCGCATACCTCCTGAATATAAATGTAAATAACGATGATGTATTGGTCTACGGTTCACAGAGATGGCCATTTCCTTTATCGTGTCTCGTCTCTGCTTCTGTTGGGGCAGTTGTAAAAATAGTCCCTGCAAGGATAGGATGTATGAAGAAAAATGTAAAAAAAAAAATGTTGCGACACGGTTTCAGGACGGCTGATTTATTTCCAGAGTAGGGTAAAATGTCATAAACGCCAGCCTTAGAAAAACAGGCCGGGGCCTTGCGATGTGGTTGGTTTGTTATATACATTACATACTGATTTGTGCTTTTTGACGGTCAGGAAAAGTAAGCCTCGGCTTCCTGCCGTAACGCAAGCTTTTCTTTCGTTACGATATTCCGACAGACAATGTTTTGGGGGGAAAAAAAAGTGAAATGATTTATATGCAGCCAGTCCAGTGTTCAGTCAGAAATGAAAAGTTGGGCAGCAGAAGGCAGCCTTTCTTTCTGTTAAGGAGGTTTAGGGGGGAGGGTGAATTGAGTGTGGGTTGAACCTCTTTTTACATCTCTCTCTCTGTCTTTCTCTCTCTCTCTCTCTCTCTCTCTCCCTCTCTCTCTCTCTCTCTCTCTCTCTCTCTCTCTCTCTCTCTCTCTCTCTCTCTCTCTCTCTCTCTGTCTTTCTCTCTCTCTCTCTCTTTCTCTCTCTCTTCCTCTCCCGCTCTCCTTTTTCACTCTCTTTCCCCCTGTCTCATTGAGATCGTAGAGAGTTTGGCCCTGGTCTCTCCCCACCTCCCGGGTCTGTAGCTGGTGATTGATTGACAGGCAGGCAGCATCAGGGTGGTGGTTAAAACCCTCTGGTTCCTTCAGCTCTCCAGACAGAGACTGACCCCTGACCTCTAGTCCCCTCTACACCAGATGTTATGGAGCTTTCTCTAACCATCCCATAGCCTCTCTACCTCTCTCTAACCATCCCATAGCCTCTCTACCTCTCTCTAACCATCCCATAGCCTCTCTACCTCTCTCTAACCATCTCATAGCCTCTCTACCACTCTCTAACCATCTCATAGCCTCTCTACCACTCTCTAACCATCCCATAGCCTCTCTACCTTTCTCTAACCATCTCATAGCCTCTCTACCTCTCTCTAACCATCCCATAGCCTCTCTACCTCTCTCTAACCATCTCATAGCCTCTCTACCACTCTCTAACCATCCCATAGCCTCTCTACCTTTCTCTAACCATCTCATAGCCTCTCTACCTCTCTCTAACCATCCCATAGCCTCTCTACCTCTCTCTAACCATCCCATAGCCTCTCTACCTCTCTCTAACCATCCCATAGCCTCTCTACCTCTCTCTAACCATCCCATAGCCTCTCTACCTCTCTCTAACCATCTCATAGCCTCTCTATCTCTCTCTAACCATCCCATAGCCTCTCTACCACTCTCTAACCATCCCATAGCCTCTCTACCTTTCTCTAACCATCTCATAGCCTCTCTACCTCTCTCTAACCATCCCATAGCCTCTCTACCTCTCTCTAACCATCCCATAGCCTCTCTACCTCTCTCTAACCATCCCATAGCCTCTCTACCTCTCTCTAACCATCCCATAGCCTCTCTACCTCTCTCTAACCATCTCATAGCCTCTCTATCTCTCTCTAACCATCCCATAGCCTCTCTACCTCTCTCTAACCATCCCATAGCCTTTCTACCTCTCTCTAACCACCCCATAGCCTCTCTACCTCTCTCTAACCATCCCATACCATTTCTACCTCTCTCTAACCATCCCATAGCCTCTCTACCTCTCTCTAACCATACCATAGCCTCTCTACCTTTCTCTAACCATCTCATAGCCTCTCTACCTATTTGAATCGATCTGACTGATTCACACACATCACCCGTAGTATTAGAATCTATGACTGATTCACACACATCACCCGCATTATTAGAATCTATCTGACTGATTCACACACATCACCTGCAGTAGATTTCTCCCTCCATGACACCACCAATCTCCCTTTGAATGGGATGTTGAGCCAATCTGGGTAGAAGCTGCCCTTAGGCACAAATCTAGGATCAGTTGATCCTCCCCCACTCCTTACCTTAACCTGCAACTGGCCTTAGATCACTGTCTTGATTCCATCTTACTCCGTGTTTTACCTGCCCTCCTCTCTGTCCTCCATTTTGTGTCTTACAGTTTCGGGATGAACCATGATGGAATAGGAAACTCATGTGGGACTAAAGGCCACGAGGCAGCCAAGCTGATGGCGGCCCACATCACAGCTAACACCAACCCCTTCTCCTGGTCGGCCTGCAGTAAGGACTATATCACCAGCTTCCTCGAGTAAGTG
>NC_048569.1:42139860-42144860 GCF_013265735.2 Oncorhynchus mykiss
TGCACACCGTCTCTCTCCTCTGCGGTATGCACACCGTCTCTCTCCTCTGCGGTATGCACACCGTCTCTCTCCTCTGCGGTATGCACACCGTCTCTCTCCTCTGCGGTATGCACACCGACTCTCTCCTCTGCGGTATGCACACCGACTCTCTCCTCTGCGGTATGCACACCGTCTCTCTCCTCTGAGGTATGCACACCGTCTCTCTCCTCTGCGGTATGCACACCGTTTCTCTCCTCTGCGGTATGCACACTGTCTCCCTCCTCTGCCGTATGCACACCGTCTCTCTCCTCTGCGGTATGCACACCGTCTTTCTCCTCTGCGGTATGCACACCGTCTCTCTCCTCTGCAATATGCACACTGTCTCTCTCCTCTGCGGTATGCACACCGTCTCTCTCCTCTGCAGTGGAGGACAATGCTTTGTTCATGGAAAATGCTTTGTTAATTGAATCCAACAACGGTTGATCCTGCATCTAACATTAGTGATAATGCTAGTGAAGCAGGGGCTCTGGTAGTGATCAGGTAACAGGAGAGGAGCACATCTGTTGTGCCAAGCTGCCTTGTATATCAAAGGGTGTTAATCAGGGGTTAAGGGTGTTATCTTCTTAGTCAGGGGTTAACAGTGTTATTTTCTTAGTCAGGGGTTAAGGGTGTTATCTTCTTAGTCAGGGGTTAAGGGTGTTATATTCTTAGTCAGGGGTTAAGGGTGTTATCTTCTTAGTCAGGGGTTAAGGGTGTTATATTCTTAGTCAGGGGTTAAGGGTGTTATATTCTTAGTCAGGTGTTAAGGGTGTTATATTCTTAGTCAGGGTGTTATCTTCATAATCAGGGGTTATGGGTGTTATCTTCTTAGTCAGGGGTTAAGGGTGTTTTCTTAATCAGGGGTTAAGGGTGTTATCTTCTTAGTCAGGGGTTAAGGGTGTTATCTTCTTAGTCAGGGGTTAAGGGTGTTATCTTCATAGTCAGGGGTTAAGGGTGTTATCTTCTTAGTCAGGGGTTAAGGGTGTTATCTTCTTAATCAGGGGGTTAAGGGTGTTGTCTTCTTAGTCAGGGGTTAAGGGTGTTATCTTCTTAGTCAGGGGTTAAGGGTGTTCTCTTCTTAGTCAGGGGTTAAGGGTGTTATCTTCTTAGTCAGGGGTTAAGGGTGTTATCTTCTTAGTCAGGGGTTAAGGGTGTTGTCTTCTTAGTCAGGGGTTAAGGGTGTTCTCTTCTTAGTCAGGGGTTAAGGGTGTTCTCTTCTTAGTCAGGGGCTAAGGGTGTTATCTTCTTAGTCAGGGGCTAAGGGTGTTATCTTCTTATCATCCTATGGAAACATAATTGTTTTCTTAGCACCTGGGATGGGTGTGCCGCATATCTCACTAACCTATCTTAAAGTGATGGATGAGGGAGGGAGGTTTGCACACACACACACACACACACACACACACACACACACACACACACACATACACACACATCACAGTTTCGTGAAATAAAATCATTACCCCCTACCACCACCATGAAGAATAACAACCCAAGGTAAATAAAGAGACACGAGCAGAGAGAGAACTGAACCAAGCCACAGACACAGGAGATGTTGAATGAAAGCCACAAAGAATTAATGAACCAATACGGACACAACAAAAAAAAGAGTCTGCCATTAGCCGAGATTAAGGGAGTTTTTTTTGTTTCATTGAAAGAAATATCTGACAGCAGATTACTACGGGCCCCAAATCAAACCCTGTCATTTTGGCTCTTAAGCTCATAATTGTGGTTTTAGATCAGCATGAAAGACAGCCATTTCTGAAAGGAGAGCATTCCTCCACAGCCTGGCTCAGCTGTGCTGCTCTGAGCCTCGGCTGCGTCCACAGCACTAGAATGTAGTCTTTCAACTAGTAGGGTTATGGATTCTGACAGTCAGGTCTGTTTCACTCAGCCAGCCAGCTGTCTGGTAAAGAGTTGTCTATAGTTTAGAGCTTGCTGATTGGACCCATGTAGCCATAGATACAATGAAAGGATCTATGACTTGATAGTGCTTGCTTTTGGAGGTGATGTACTGTAAGGGGACGTCTTTGGGATACGGTTACCCTGTAGAGACACACAGTGCAGAGCAGGCCCTGCTTTAGTGCCATTAAAGACTAAAGAGGACAACTAAAAGATGTGTAGGAGGAAGAGAGGCACAGCAGCACTTTACAGTCACTGTTACGGTGGTTTGTTTGTGTCCTGCTACACAACTGGTCTCTCTTTCCACCAGTCCTCTTACCCTACAGCTGTAGTGGGTTCTAATAGGAACAAACAGCCCCGTGGAAAAGTTGGACTGTTGCTTGCACTGAAAGGGAAGGACAGAATGGCGGACAGTTTGGCCACACGTTTGCTCCCGTGGAATAACATAAAATATGTTTGTTGTTGTTGTTTTTTTTGAACGGACTCACGGAAGTTAAATATTTGAGCGGTCGTTTCTAACGGACTCTCAGAACGTCGGAGTCACCGGGAAGGGCAGGAGATACCTTTTGGCCCGGAAAGGGCGATGACGTCACAGAGGTCAGATCTCAGCGTGAAACAGGGAAGACGTTCGTTTCGCGGCCACACAGGGGGGCGGACACAAAGTGTCAAGCTAAGTTATACGAGTAATAACATTGAGAACGTCACTTACAACCAAACTGCCACTAACCCCCCGGAACACTCCTTCATCGCGTTGCTCGTCCTGAACCCCAGTTCAGTCGCAAGGTGAGGAGGGGAGGAAAAACGGCTAAGTGACGTCTAAGTTACTGGCGGGCCTCCCTGATCCCCTGCTCTCTTTAACCCTTCGCCAACCCTCCCGCATCCTCTCTGTTAGCATGAATCTGCCGGACCAGGTCTGGGTCACATGTCCATCCATACTCAGTTCTCCTTCTGACCTTTCAGCCGGCTCTGAACGGGAACGGTGGGGAAGCCAGAGAGGAGGGAGGGTGAGGTTTTAAGTGGGGGGAGTGGGGGTGGGGGGCAGTGAGGGGTTAGCGGGGGGCAGAAGGGGGGGGGGGCTTATTGAAAGCAGCTGGGAGTGGTGCAGCGAGACAGGGCAGACTCAGAGTGACAGTTTGCAGCTTTATTTCATCTATCGCGTCTAGCAGCAGCAGAGACCAGTGGAGACCAGCGGGGCCTGGACTTTATTTACTGACCCGTGGGGTCAGAACCTGGGCTCAGGGCCGTAACTCTTCTTCGTGACGCTGCTCCTCTTCTCCTCCACCGTAACACAGTTATCCAGTAAAAAGCCTTTGAAGTGGAGCGCCCGGAGGGGGAACCATAGAGGTTTAATGGGAAATCTAAGGCAGGGTTGTGCAGCGCTGTCCTTGTTACACGCATTCACTTATACAATTTTATTCATTCCAGACGAGAGTCTGACTGGGATTCTCTCTCTCTCTCTCTCTCTCTCTCTCTCTCTCTCTCTCTCTCTCTCGCTGTTGTAAGAGCAAGGAGATAAGATGGATAAATTGCAGAAACAGAAGAAGTTGTTTGTTTTCAAACTTCCTGTCAGACAAAGCGTTCATGTTGTTGTTGTTGTTGTTGTTATGTCTACAAATCCCTGCTCCTTGAGGCGCTCTCCTCTCTGAGGTACAGTTTGAGCTGATTTCCTGTAACTGGTTATTAACGGTGGTTCCTGGGAACTGACGTCAGCCGCCTCTCTGTTGAGGGTCCGGATAGGTGAACGTGACCAGGCGTAAGTTGTCCTTCAACACATGAGTAGCATGGGCTGACCTTTGGAATATCGTCTCTCAGGATTGAACTGAGTCCAAAGCACAGGGCTCAATCCGTCAGACCTGGGTCAGATATATCGGCCTCACACTTCCAAAATAGTTCAGCTGAGCTTGAGTTAGTTTGCCCGGTGTGAAATGGAACCTATGAAAATAGTCCTAAGTGACTCCAAACCGTGCAAACTCGATTTGACCGAGGTCTGCTATCCTTTTAAGGGAAAGCAATATGAGGGATGCCGAGAGCCAGGTATTTTCTACCCTCTCCAGCTCTTTCACCTTTAGTTCTGATGGGGGACAGAGGAGAGGAGGTGTGGAAGTCACGTGAAGTCACACCATGTATTTATTTATCATCTCTAAGGCACTTCCCACACAGGCCCGTCTCTGTCCATTTCTCTACTTGTAATACGCTCTTCTCTGCAGCGAATTGCTTTCTTCTGACCAACTTGCTTTCGCCTCCTTTCCTAGGAAGTGTGTAGAGAGCTCTGGTGCCTTAGCAAAAGCAACCGCTGTGTCACCAACAGTATCCCTGCTGCCGAGGGGACCTTGTGTCAGACGGGAAGCATCGAGAAAGGGGTAAGTCCAAACGCACTAGTTGTCTCCTGTAGATTACACACACTGGCTCTCTCTCTCTCTCTCTCTCTCTCTCTCTCTAGCTCTCTCTCTCTCTCTCTCTCTCTCTCTCTCTCTCTCTCTCTCTCTCTCTCTCTCTCTCTCTCTCTCTCTCTCTCTCTCTCTCTCTCTCTCTCTCTCTCTCTCTCTCTCTCTCTCTCTCTCTCTCTCTCTCTCTCTCTCTCTCTCTCTCTCTCTCTCTCTCTCTCTCTCTCTCTCTCTCTCTCTCTCTCATGATGGCAGCTAAGCCTCCATAGGTGGGAAGTAGCGTGTGAGTGTCAGAGCCAAGACTAGTTACTGTGAGGTGTGTGGTAACCAGATCTAGTAGGGCTCGTTCTCTCTCCTGTGGTATCCCAATGTATGACCGCCCCTCCCCCTTTCCCGCCACACACACACACCATGCTTTGAGGTCATCACTTCAGAGTCGAATCGCAGGATGGCTGGCCACGCCACGGCCAGGTTAGACGGCTGACAGGGAGACGGTTTTAACATGGATTACGGTGGCCATTGTCACCGGATGGTCCGAGGTCTCAAAGGGAAGAATGGGAGGGTGTCAGGGGCTGTCGTGTGACATTACCCTCCGCTGACTGGAGCCTTTCAGGCCCCCGGGGGCCACTGACGGGGTCCTGGGCTACACAGGGTGCACAGGTTGAGATCAGCTCAGGGGGATTTGGGACAGAGGGC